>NW_024037964.1:0-122965 GCF_016077235.1 Cyprinodon tularosa
TTTTTCCCAATTTTCTCAATTTTCTCTTTGATTTAATATTCCCACTGAACTTCCCAGATCAGATGTGAAAAGCTGCTCTGTCTTTCTTATTCTCTGAGAGCTGCAGCAGTTTCAGATGCTAAAATATTTTTTCTTTGGGTGTTTCCTCTATTTCTCTCCATTCATTCTGCCTCCATGTTCACCTGCTGAAACCTTTAGATCCTGCTGAAAATCTCTGTTGTTCCTCCTGATGAACCACCACTGTGGCTCATTGTTAGCAGGTTAGCTAAAGCAGGTGTGGAGCGATCCAGGACCTCAGATGGACTCAGGAAGCCCTTCCAGTCCGGCCCCAACAGGGTGGAGGAGGGCTGCTATCATTAAGGAGGAGCTGCTTGGACTGAAAAATAGAGTCCGAGGCTGAATCCCATCATTTGGCCTTAACTCTTCCTCACCAACCCTAAGCTAGTGAGCTGTTGGGGGTCCTGGTTGTTCTGAGGAGTTGTAGGGGGGGGGGCACCCATTGGTCCTTGGTCCTTGAACAAAAAAGAAAATCTTTTGTATAGTTGGTAAAACATCTTTAAAATGAGAACAACTCTGCATTTTTAGCTGCATTGGTTGAAAAACTACAGCAGTAACTTCAGACATTGGTGTTTGTTGATGTGAAGAATTATGCATACTTCTCCTCATTAATAGAGGAGAATAAGAATAATCCTAGATTTCTTTTTAATCCAGTTGCCAAACTCACCCAGAGCCATAGCTCTGTTGAACCGTCCATTCCACCTGCTCTTAGCAGCAATGATTTATGGGATTCTTTATAAATAAGATTGATCTTATTAAAAATAAGATTATAAGCACTCCTCTATCCGCGATTGTACCTGAGGTAGTCATGGAATCTGAACCGGGTTTAGACTGCTTTGATCCAGTTGAACTTTCTGAATTAGCAAAATTATTGTCTTCATCTAAGCCTTCAACTTGGATGTTAGATCCAGTTCCAACCAGGTTATTTAAGGAGGTATTCCCTTTAACCAGGTTATTTAAGGAGGTATTCCCTTTGATCTCCTCCTCCATTTTAGATGTGATTAATCTATCTCTGTTACAGGGATATGTACCTAAAGCTTTTAAGGTTGCTGGAATTAAACCTCTGCTTAAGAAACCGTCTCTTGACCCAGATGACTTGGTTAATTATAGACCTATATCCAATCGTCCTTTCTTATCCAAAATTCTTGAGAAAGTAGTTGCCAAACAAGTTTGCGATCACTTACACCATAATGAACTTTTTGAAGAGTTTCAGTCTGGCTTTAGAGCTCATCATAGCACTGAAACAGCTCTGGTGGAAGTCACTAATGATATTCTCATGGCCTCAGATAATGGACTTGTATCTGTGCTCGTCCTGTTGGATTTCAGTGCTGCATTTGATACAGTTTATCATAATATTCTTTTAGAAATACTTGAATATTTTGTTGGAATTAAAGGAACAGCAGTAGACTGGTTTAAATCTTATCTATCTGATCGAATTCAGTTTGTTCATGTTAATGATAGATCTTCAACACGCTCAAAGGTTACCTGTGGAGTACCACAGGGATCAGTGCTAGGACCAATTCTCTTTACTTTATACATGCTCCCAATTGGTAGAGTTATTAGACAGCATGGGATTAATTTCCACTGTTATGCTGATGATACCCAGCTATATCTGTCTATAATCCAGATGAAGCTAACCCATTACATAGATTACAGGCATGTCTGAAGACATAAAAACCTGGATGACTCTTAACTTTCTGCTTCTGAATGCAGACAAAACAGAAGTTATAGTCTTTGGACCAGAGTCTCTGAAAAAGAAGCTGATTAGCCAGTCACTTCATTTGGATGGGATTAAACTGATTTCAGATAATAAAGTAAAAAATCTTGGTGTTATTTTTGATCAGGACCTGTCATTTAAATCCCAGATCAAAGAGGTTTCTAGAATTTCCTTCGTTCATCTGAGGAACATTGCAAAAAATGAGCAATCTCCTGTCCAGGGGTGATGCTGAGAAACTAGTCCATGCATTTGTTACTTCAAGGCTGGACTATTGTAATTCTTTACTATCAGGAAGTCCACAAACTGTAGTTAAAAGCCTTCAGCTGATCCAAAATGCTGCAGCCAGAGTTCTGATGAAAATGAAAAAGAGAGATCATATCTCTCCTATCCTGGCTTCTCTTCATTGGCTTCCTGTTAAATCCATAATAGAATTTAAAACCCTCCTTCTCACATATAAAGCCTTAAATGGCCAAGCTCCATCTGATATCAGAGATCTGATTGTTCCTGATGTTCCTAACAGAGCACTTCACTCTCAATCTGCAGGTTTACTAGTGGTTCCTAGAATTTCTAAAAGTAGAATGGGAGGCAGATCTTTTAGTTCTCAGGCTCCTCTCCTGTGGAACCAACTACCAGTTTTAGTCCGTGAGGCAGACACCCTGTCTACTTTTAAGGCTAGGCTTAAAACTTTCCTTTTTGATAAAGCTTCTAGTTAGAGTGGCTCAGGTTATCCTGATCTATCTCTATAGTTCTGCTGCTATAGGCTTAGACTGCTGGAGGACATAGGGACCCCCATTTTATCATTCTGCTTCATTCTCTCTCTGTTCTCCTATTCTGCAGAATCTGTTAGTTCAATCTCTAACCTTCTGCTCTCTCTGCTTTTCCTCAGAGTAGTGTAACGCTCATCAAAGCTAGGCGCCTGACTACAGCCAAATATAAAAAGCACTCAGATAGGTTCGTCTATGGAGCCCGTGGGTGTGAACAAAATACCATTAGACAAAAGTATGCTTAAATTATTGTATTCAAGTTTGAGTTTTTTTTCATATATATAGGAAGATATGCAATATTAATAATATTTATAATAACCATGATTTTCTATAATATAACCAAAAACACGACAAGTGGGAAAAAAAAAGACAAACAAACTCAGCAACAAAAACAATAAACCCTGATGTCACCCAAGAGTTTCTATTTTGGTCCATTCATGAATCCAGGGTGATCAATGACCCATCAATCAATATCTGATTGTTTTATTTTGGGTTTTTTTGTCCATGATCCAGAGCAAATAGGTCCAGAATGAGAAAATAGTTTGGTTCATTTAAATCCTACCGCGAAGCTGCGGTGATACAGTAGCTCGCCATCCTGACGTGACACAGGGGGTGGAAAAAAACCCTGACCTAAACAAGGTCATAAAAAAAAAAATAAAACAAATTAGCTGTCATGTTTAAACATTGTTAAACTGTTATCCAAAATAAATAAACATTCAACAATTACAAAAAAAAAAAAAAATAAATAACTATATCCCATAAAGTGTTTCTCATGAATTTTTAAATAAATTTCAAATCAAAGATCGCGATCAAATTTAAAGTTACATTCAGATTCAAATCAAAGGTATAGACCTTATTAAATTTACCGGGTAAGGGTACAAGTCAAATTAAAGTTACCAGTACAGATCAAATTAAAGTGCACTTTCAAATTATATCTAAGTTTAATTGACACAGTCAATTAAACTTAATTGACTTCCATGTCGTTTCAATAAACAATTGTTTTTTTTTCTCTTATTTCGTTGCGCAACTCCACAAAAAAATGACTAAGCCCAGAGTTCTATAGGCCATTAGCAAAAATCAATAAAAAGTAACTAAAACTGCCCTAAAAGGATGAATCTACAAAAATCAAAAGGCCTATTTAATATTTTAACAATATATAATCTATTTGGCCACAAAATTAACAAAAGAAAATGACCTTTTAAATCAATAAATAAACTTTTCAGTCATTAATGCACAGATTAAGTGGGCGTGTCGCCACCGCATTTCTATTTCTAAAGAAAAACAAAATATATAAATTAAACGACTCACCGTCGAGCGGTCGACAGAAAACACCCAATTTAATCCTTCGGCCGTTTTAGTAAGCCTCGATCCAGCCGTAGTCTTCTATAAGTTTAGAAGACGCCGAGACGAGCAGCTAGCCACAGAGACAGCAGCAACAGAGATTAAGATCCTAGTCACCTGTGACCCGGAACTTAAAGGGTGCCGTCAGTTTGACCCGCCAAAATAAAATACGGGTGGAAATACGGGTTTCTTATTTTGTGCAGGTTACAGTAGCTTTGCCTCGTCTGTTCCTGTTTGGCTGTGACGTCATCCTGGAAAGAAACATCACCTGTGCTGCTTCCATCAACACCTTTGTTTATAGATGTTGGAGATCGGCCTGTTTTCCAGTGTGGTCCTTTTTCTCTGACCGTGACTGAGTGGATGTGCTCTCTTCATCCTCTGACATGGGAGCTGGCTCGGAGCTCGTCTGCCTGGCTGTGTGTTTCCTGGACGGGGCCGCCTTTTACAGCTGCTTTTTGTGTCTCTGCTTCTGTCTCTTTGAACCCCAGTGGGCCTCAGCAGATGGCCGCTCACACTGAGCCTGGTTCTGCTGGAGGTTTCTTCCTGTTAAAAGGGAGTTTTTCCTCTCCACTGTCGCTACAAGCATGCTTAGTGTGAGGGATTGTATTTGAGTCAATGAGTCGATGCAATCAACTGGTTTTCCTTAGATAGAAAACTTTGTATCAATTTGACTGGATGATCTGGTTGAACTGTAAAGTGCCTTGAGATGACATGTGTTGTGAATTTGGCGCTATATAAATAAACTGAATTGAATTGAATTGATATCGATAATTATTGAAAAGATTTGAAACCATAGTTTATGTGCAGCTCTGCCTGGACTTTTTATAATATTGCTAAATGATTTAATTTTAATAAAAAACACAAACACAGACTTCCAAATAAATCTTTATTTAACAAACTTTTTTAACCATAACAGAATTGTTTTAAAGAAAAATAACTTAAGAGACCTGAGTTATGTTATGAAATACCGACAAAGAATAAACTAAAGTGACCAGAATAAATATAACAAATAAATTATTGCCCCCCCACCGCCGCCCCCGTTTCCTGCTTTAACCTGAGTTATTACTTTGAAGTTTCTGGCCCCTCAGCATTTTTCTCTCAATTGTTAGAACTACGTGGGAAACTGCCCAGAACTGAATATATATATATATTTTCCCGAAGATTCCTCGGAGGAGAGCCACGCCGGGGCCTACACAGCTCGTACTCCTGCGGCTGTGAGCGGCTAAGATGATAAAAAAAAGTTGGTTTCGTTATCAGACTTGGTTTTCACTGGTTCCCTACACATTTTACAGATGACTGTGGTTTGTTTTTGGTCTGACTTGCCATGACCGAAATACTGCCAGACTGCCGAACTACAAAAACCTTTCTTTGGAACAATTTCCTCCACCTCTCCTTGCTGCATCTTCATGTGCTCTGTGTTGTGGTTTGAGAGGGCGGCGCTTGGTGCCGGCGTGCCTGGGTCTGCGATTGTGATTGGTTGGGAGGAAGCAGTGATTAGCATAAACCTACATGCTAGGCTACAATGAGAAGGAAGGAAAACTGCGTTTCTTTTTTATCGAACTGTTATCGACCCTCTTTTTTTCTATTGCGCCACACGTCTATCGATCGATATATATCGTTATTGAATTATCGCCCAGCCCTATGTTATTATCTTTATTCTCTATTCTTCCCATAAATGTGTCCTTGTATTTAACCCATCTCTGATGGAGCAGTGGGCAGGAGTGCAGCACCCATAGAGTATTTCCAGGCTCAGGCTGCTGCTGATCTGACCAGTGATGACATGTTTAGCCGCATGTCGTCATTCAACCGCTGGTTGTCTAGGTGGTGCCCTGAAAACAACGTGGGCTACATTAATAATTGGCAATCCTTTTGGGGAAAGCCTGGTCTGATTCGGAGAGACGGCATCCATCCCACTTTGGATGGTGCAGCTCTTCTTTCTAGGAATCTGGCCACATTTATTAGTCCTCCAAAACCCTGACCCCCCAGGGTGCAGACCAGGAAGCAGAGTTGTAGTTTAACACACATCTCTGCAGCTTCTCTACTGTTACCCACTCTTTACTCCATCCAGACAGTGTCTTGCCCACGACCAAAATCTAATAAATTAGCAAAGATTCCCAAAGGAGTAAATCATGATAATCTAATTAAAATCAAAATAACTCCAATTGGGGAAAAAGTTAAAACAATTAAATGCGGTCTGTTTAACATAAGATCGCTTTCCTCTAAAAGTCTACTAGTTAATGACTTGATTTGTGATAATCACATTGACTTGTGTTGCCTTACAGAAACCTGGCTGCAGCAAGAGGATTATGTGAGCATAAATGAGGCAACTCCTTCAAACTATTTAAATTTTCACATCCCCAGAAGTTCTGGGCGAGGAGGAGGAGTAGCAACAATCTTCCAGTCTGACTTACTGATTACTCCCAAAACAATTAATACCTACAACTCTTTTGAACATTTAACCCTTAATTTCCCTGATCCAAATTTCAAGGCAAGAAAACCTCTTCTTTTTGTAACTTTGTATCGTCCACCAGGTCCTTACTCTGAATTCTTAGATGAGTTTTCAGAGTTCCTTTCTGATTTGGTATTAAATACTGACAGGGTCATCATAGTGGGAGATTTTAACATCCATGCTGACATTGAAGGCGATAGCTTAAGAGCAGCCTTTAATGCTATCTTAGACACTATTGGCTTTGTTCAAAATGTGAATAGTCCCACGCATTCTCATCTTCATACTTTGGATCTTGTGCTGACATACGGCATAGAATGTGAAGAAATAACAGTATTTCCTCACAACCCTGTCCTCTCTGACCACTTTCTAATAACCTTCAGGATTACTTTAACAGAGTTCTCCTCCCCCAAAAGAAGGTTCAATTTTAGTAGATCTTTATCAGATAGTGCAGTTATAAATTTTAAAGAATCTGCTTCACTTTCTCTCTCCTCTGTGCCACTGAGCAGTGCTGCAGAGTGCAAAAGCTTAGCTTATTCCCCTTCACAGGTTGATGATTTTGTTGATGGGGTTGCTAGTTCTCTGCGTATTGCCTTAGACAGCGCAGCTCCTTTGAAAATGAAAACCGTTAAAAATAGAAAGCTTGCTCCTTGGTTTAATGCAGAGCTGCATACTTTGAAGCAAAATGCTAGGAAACTGGAGAGAAAATATCGCTCCACAGGCCTGCGGGAGTCCTTCCTAGTCTGGAAAAATGGTTTACTGCTGTATAAGAGGACCCTTTGTAAAGCAAGAGCAGCATACTTCTCCTCATTAATAGAGGAGAATAAGAATAATCCTAGATTTCTTTTTAATACAGTTGCCAAACTCACCCAGAGCCATAGCTCTGTTGAACCGTCCATTCCACCTGCTCTTAGCAGCAATGATTTTATGGGATTCTTTATAAATAAGATTGATCTTATTAAAAATAAGATCATAAGCACTCCTCTATCCGCGATTGTACCTGAGGTAGTCATGGAATCTGAACCGGGTTTAGACTGCTTTGATCCAGTTGAACTCTCTGAATTAGCAAAATTATTGTCTTCATCTAAGCCTTCAACTTGGATGTTAGATCCAGTTCCAACCAGGTTATTTAAGGAGGTATTCCCTTTGATCTCCTCCTCCATTTTAGATGTGATTAATCTATCTCTGTTACAGGGATATGTACCTAAAGCTTTTAAGGTTGCTGTAATTAAACCTCTGCTTAAGAAACCGTCTCATGAAGCTAAGGCGGAAATTCAACTGAAGAAACTCTGATTACTTCCATTCAATCTGAGGCTGATCCGCCTCCGACGCAGCCAACCCGCTTCAAGCCACTTTCCTTGATGCCCAATCATCTTCCAGCACTCTACTTAACACTAGAAATACCAGGAGTTTTCTGCCTACCTAGAACTACCAGAGAGGGGTCAATTGACCCGGCGGCTTTTCCCGAATACACTAATCACTCATTTTGTCATGGTAATGAGGCTGTTATGGGCCGTGTGTGGGGTGAGGGGTGAGGGGGTCACACCTCACAGTGGTAACAGCCAAGACAAACAGGGACAGATAGCTTCTTCCTAGTGTGTTACAGTTTTTCTCCCTTGGTTTTGCTCATTTCTTGAAATTGATATGTCATTCTCAAAACATGGACAAATCCCAAAACTAATTTGCAGTTCCTCACAACAGAATGGCATTTATCATAACTTTCATCAAATTTCAAATGCTTTTGTACATCTCTCAATCATTTAGTACATCCTTGCAAATGGTTATGTACAAGTAAGAGTAATAAAGATAATTGTGCAAAGAACATTCTATGAGTTGCAAAAAAATGTGCAAAAAAACATACTAGGTCAGTTGAGGCAGACAAGATTAACATGACCAGGAAAGAGTGTTGACAGATACATTTATGATATAATATAGAGATATAGAAGTAAAAGAAATGAGACATATTTCAAGTCAGTATTTCCATAGTGTAATCAATAGTTCCATTGTGCAGTGATTGAAAGCTCAAGCCATTGTCTGAATTTTTCCAGAGTCCCTCTTGTCCCTCTTTTCAGTCTGTGACACTGTTGAATTGTTCATAAAATGTAATGTTGTCAAAAGTGATTGGAATCTGTTGTGGGGCATCACCATTGACGAAGAACTTTTCCCGTGCAAGACTCGCTGCTGTTTCCTACAGTACATTGCAACTAAACCAGACAAGTTTGGTATCAAGTTTTGGGTGGCGTGTGACTTGAAAACCAAATACGTCTGCAACATCCTCCCAGACACTCGGCCTCGTGGGGAGAGAGTGTCTGAGAGTGTATTCATGAGGCTGATGGAACCATTCTTGGACAAGGGCAGAAATGTTACCACAGACAATTTCTTTACATCACTGTCACTTGCAAAACGCCTATTTAGCCGGAATACAACCATCCTCGGCACAGTCAACAGTAGGGGTGGGTATTGCCAAAGAAGTCACGATTCGATTCGAATCACGATTCACAGGCCACGATGCGATTCTATCACGATGCATCACGATACTTGAATTATTGCGATGCATTGCAATATTTTCTCCTCCATGTTTTGTTTTTGAATGACTCGGCACAGTATCCCACGGCCGGAAATGCTTGTGACACAAGGCAGCGTGCGTCAACACATTTGCAGCGACATCTACTGGACTGGAAGTTGTATTACACTTGTTTTTGGCTGATGTTCGCCAACCATTCATGCAATTTTATTTATTCATTTTTTTAAATTAATAATCGATTCTCGGCATCAAGAATCGATGCAGTAGATCACGAAAATTAGAATCACGATGCATCATTATCACGATTATTTTGCACACCCCTAGTCAACAGGATTCGCCAAGAAATCCCACCGTCAACTCGACAGATGCACCGCAATGAATTTACCACCCAGGTATTTTCATCCACTGGTGCCACACTGAATGTGTATGCGCCCAAGCGGAAGAAGACTGTGTATGTTCTCAACAGCATGCACAGCACGATTGAGACACAGAAAACCACCAAAAAGAAGCCAAACACCATCACACTCTACAACACAACAAAGTGCGGCGTCGATATCATGGACCAGATGGTGCGGGAATACACTGTCCGCGCAGCAACAAGGCGCTGGCCAGTAGCAGTGTTCTACAACATGATAGACATTGCAGCACTGAATGCCTACCTGCTCTATCAATTATGCACCGGGACAAAGGAAAGACGGGTGGATTTCCTGTTTGAACTGGCAAGAGAGTTGGCTCACTCCCACGTGGGTATGAAAAAGGCCCAAAAGGAGCAATTGCTTTGGCAACAACCCTCCACACCACAACTCGGACAAAGAGCCAAGTGTCAGGCTAAAATCAAATGCAAGGACAATCGTGCAACAGTGCGCTGTGAAAAGTGTTATAAATACACATGTGGGAAATGCCGAAAGGAGCAATGGCAGTGCCAGAATTGTTAGTGACTGCTCAAATGCATTTCACTCATTTGCATTCTTTGTAAATAATGTTTTTTTCTTTGTAATTTCTTTTTCTTCTATCTTTGGCACACAAAAATAAGTTACTTGTTCCACAACCTTCCACACGAAAACTGGGAAAACAGTTGCTTTTGCATTCATTGTAAATATGTTTTGTATTTTTTTTAACAATAAATGTTTAGAGTTTTGATCCCAAATTCTCGTTGATCCTGATGATTCACTGCATAAAAATCCACTAAAAACTATACTAAAAGCTTGCCTTGGCCAAGCTTTTAGTTGAGCCTGTGTAGCTTCCCCACACAGGCTCAAGCGACTCTGTGACTCAAGTGACAGCTATGAGCTGCTAACAGCCACATTTCCACAACAAAAGGAGTGTCCGCAGGAGGTCCAAAGGGTCAAATGACCCTCTTGTAGGGCTTTTAGGTAAAAAGGTAAATTGACCCCTCCGTAGAAGTTCTAGTGTTAAAGCCACTCCAAATCATCTCTAGGCCTGCTCTTCAACAAGCGCAAGATCCATCGCTCCTATGTCGGACTTTGATTCAGACAACTCACCTCCATCCCCTTCTCCACCACTGTAGTAAGCTCATCCGACTCCTCCTCGATGCTCCTTCAACCTCACCTCCAGTGTGTACTCCCTCCAGACTTTCATGGAGTTCCCTGTCACTTTAAACGGTCAGGCAGAAGACCGCCACGTTGAGCCTGTTTCTGCCAGAGATTTCTTCCCAAAGGGGAGTTTTTTCTCTCCACAGTCGCTTCATGCTTGCTCTTCATGGCCAGTTTATGCAAACTTTGTTCATTCAGTGACATCAAACTCAAGCATCACCCTGTATACCAGCCTCTATGGATTAACCAAACTTCACCTATCTAAACTCCACCACCAGTTTCAGGCCCGGGGGGAATATCCTTATTCTCATACATCAGTTTATCTGCATTAAAGTATAAACCAGCGTTTTTGTTTCCTGCCGAGGCCTGAGCGCCAAAGTTCAAACTATTGTATCAATAAACTCTTCTAATTGCATCTTTCTCTCTCTGTGAGTTTTTCAGATTGAATTGACCCAGATGACTTGGTCAATTATAGACCTATATCCAATCTTCCTTTCTTATCCAAAATTCTTGAGAAAGTAGTTGCCAAACAAGTTTGCGATCACTTCCACCATAATGAACTTTTTGAAGAGTTTCAGTCTGGCTTTAGAGCTCATCATAGCACTGAAACAGCTCTGGTGAAAGTCACTAATGATATTCTCATGGCCTCAGATAATGGACTTGTATCTGTGCTCGTCCTGTTGGATCTTAGTGCTGCATTTGATACAGTTGACCATAATATTCTTTTAGAAAGACTTGAATATTTTGTTGGAATTAAAGGAACAGCACTAGACTGGTTTAAATCATCTATCTGATCGAATTCAGTTTGTTCATGTTAATGTTAGATCTTCAACACGCTCAAAGGTTACCTGTGGAGTACCACAGGGATCAGTGCTAGGACCAATTCTCTTTACTTTATACATGCTCCCAATGGGTAGAATTATTAGACAGCATGGGATTAATTTCCACTGTTATGCTGATGATACCCAGCTATATCTGTCTATAAATCCAGATGAAGCTAACCCATTACATATATTACAGGCATGTCTTAACTTTCTGCTTCTGAATGCAGACAAAACAGAAGTTATAGTCATTCCGTAAAAATTCAAAAAATATCCACTGGACTTGGTTTTCAAGATTTGAAGACGTTTCGCCACCTCTCCAGGAAGCTTTCTCAATTCAAATGTCTGGGTCCGCCGTGAGTTTGAGTCTTATATAGACAACGCCTTGTATCGCTTGGAAGCATGCAATGGTAACCGATGAATGTGTCGTTAGTTCCATCGTTAGCCTGTAATATCTGAACCTGTCTATGATTCTAGGGGTCGGTCGTTAAAGGGGGGATGCCATTAAGGGGGGGGGATTGTCTCCTGTAATACCTGAAACCTGTCTATGATTGTTGAGGGTTGGTCGTTAAGGAGGTAAGGAGGTATTGTTCACCGGCTGGGGTCCCTCGTTCCTCTGTGATGGGGTGGGGGGTTTGGTGATATCTGGAAGGGATCATGTCTATGATTGAATTGTATGTTTTTGGAAGCTGGAATCTGAGTCCACCATCTCTGTTTAAAGTTGGTTTTTCTCTCTTAACATAGATGGCTTCCTTCACGCCCCTCTCAAACCACCTATTTTCTTTATCCAGAATATGCACATTCTGGTCCTCAAAAGAATGTCCTTTGTCCATAAGGTGTAGGTGTACTGCGGAGTCTTGTCCAGAGGCGGCCGCTCTTCTGTGTTGGGCCATGCGTCTGTGGAGAGGTTGTTTTGTTTCGCCAATATAAAGATCAGAGCATTCCTCGCTGCACTGAACAGCATATACCACTCCGCTCATATTCGGTCTGGGGGTTTTATCTTTAGGGTGCACTAGCCTCTGTTTAAGGGTTTGGTTTGGCTTGAAATGTACTGGGATCTTGTGTTTGGAGAAAATCCTCTTGAGCTTTTCAGACACTCCAGCAACATAAGGGATTGTGATGTTTTTGCGTTTAATTTTCCCATCGCTGTCTTCTGTTGCGTGTCTTTTGGATTTCCTTGCTGATTTGATAAAAGCCCAGTTTGGATATCCACAGTTTCGGAGAGCATCTTTGATGTGTTTCTGTTCTTTTTGCTTCCCATCTGTTTTAGTAGGGACATGTAGAAGACAGCGATGGGAAAATTAAACGCAAAAACATCACAATCCCTTATGTTGCTGGAGTGTCTGAAAAGCTCAAGAGGATTTTCTCCAAACACAAGATCCCAGTACATTTCAAGCCAAACCAAACCCTTAAACAGAGGCTAGTGCACCCTAAAGATAAAACCCCCAGACCGAATATGAGCGGAGTGGTATATGCTGTTCAGTGCAGCGAGGAATGCTCTGATCTTTATATTGGCGAAACAAAACAACCTCTCCACAGACGCATGGCCCAACACAGAAGAGCGGCCGCCTCTGGACAAGACTCCGCAGTACACCTACACCTTATGGACAAAGGACATTCTTTTGAGGACCAGAATGTGCATATTCTGGATAAAGAAAATAGGTGGTTTGAGAGGGGCGTGAAGGAAGCCATCTATGTTAAGAGAGAAAAAACAACTTTAAACAGAGGTGGTGGACTCAGATTCCAGCTTCCAAAAACATACAATTCAATCATAGACATGATCCCTTCCAGATATCACCAAACCCCCCACCCCATCACAGAGGAACGAGGGACCCCAGCCGGTGAACAATACCTCCTTACCTCCTTAACGACCAACCCTCAACAATCATAGACAGGTTTCAGGTATTACAGGAGACAATCCCCCCCCCCTTAATGGCATCCCCCCTTTAACGACCGACCCCTAGAATCATAGACAGGTTCAGATATTACAGGCTAACGATGGAACTAACGACCCATTCATCGGTTACCATTGCATGCTTCCAAGCGATACAAGGCGTTGTCTATATAAGACTCAAACTCACGGCGGACCCAGACATTTGAATTGAGAAAGCTTCCTGGAGAGGTGGCGAAACGTCTTCAAATCTTGAAAACCAAGTCCAGTGGATATTTTTTGAATTTTTACGGAATGACTATGACCTGGATGACTGAGAACCTTCATCAGCATATTGCACTCCATTTTGGGAAAGACACCCTCGGGATAACGCGTGAGTATGAGAAATTGCTTAGGAAACTTGCAGATTATAGGAATCATCTACGTTTCAATTTAAGATGTAGACAGCAAGGTCTCATTCCCAACAGTCTAAGACTGAAGTCTACTATCAAAGGACACAGGGCAGAAGAGATTCTTAGGAATGCGCACAAAAAGCTGCTTAGTGAGAGGATTAGACAGACTCATTTCACAATTGAAGCTATCTCGCACAAAATAGATCAGATAAGGCAGAAGCTATCCAAACATCTCCCCGAAACCTTGTTTGAAGAAGTTGCTATTTTGGTCAATAAAGCCAAGCTTTCACAACATCATAAAACAAAAGAAAGACAAAAAGCCAAATTCAAAAGATTACAACAGAAAGCAGCATTTAAACAAGAGAGCAACATGACTCAGGAGGATAACATCAAGGTTGAAGACAAGTGGGTAAAAAACCTATCTAGCAGACCACTGACAAAACCAGAGATGGATGTACTGAGTAAAGGCCTGAATTTTGCCATTGCTCCACAAGAAGTACCCATTGTGGAACTGATCACGGCCACTGAATCGGCCATCAGGAACAACAACCTGGCTGAAACGGAGGCAGAGCAACTCAGAATGAAGGTAACAGCCACTCTGTCCAGCGCCAAACCACCTCCTTCCAACCTCACACCCCAGGAAATGAAAGCCATAACATCCCTGAGCCAGGACCAAAGCATCACCATATTACCAGCAGACAAAGGAAGATGCACCGTAGTCCTCAACACCTCAGACTACCAAGACAAAATCATCACTCTACTGAAGGACACTAATACGTATGAATCCTTGAAAAGAGATCCAGCCAGCGGCTACAAAAAGAAAATAATAGACTATCTCAAACAACTTGAAAAAGACAAGGTAATTAACAGCACAGCCTATTTCAGATTATATCCAGGGGAGGAAATTCCATGCTTATATGGACTTCCAAAAATTCACAAAGAAGGGGCACCACTCAGGCCCATCGTCAGCAGCATTAACTCAGTAACATACAACATTGCTAAACAGCTTACTAATATCTTAGCTCCCTTGGTGGGGAACACACCACATCACATAGAAAACTCCAAAGACTTTGCCAACAAAGCCAAACATTCAAGGATGGCTCCAGGAGAAACCTTGGTATCGTTTGATGTTACTTCACTTTTCACATGCATACCTATAACAGAGGCAGTGGAAACAGTCAGGACTCGTCTTGAACAACATAGTGATTTAAACAACAGGACTAATTTCACTCCGGACCAGATCTGCACACTACCGGGCCTTTGTCTTTCCACAACCTATTTCAAATTCAGAGGTAATTTTTACAGACAGATGCATGGCTGCGCAATGGGATCTCCAGTATCACCAATTGTAGCCAATCTTTACATGGAAGAAATGGAAAAGAGAGCTTTAGACACTTTCAATGGAATACCACCAAGCCACTGGTTTAGATACGTGGATGACACTTTCGTCAAAATCCAACTAGAGGAAGTGGAAGCTTTCACCAAACACATCAACTCTGTTGACCGTAACATCAAATTCACCAGAGAGGATGCCAAGGACAACAAACTACCCTTTCTGGACTGCCTGGTGAGCATGGAAGGAGATGGAAGCCTAAACATTGAAGTGTATAGGAAACCTACTCACACAGACCAGTATCTTCTTTTTGACTCACACCACCCACTGGAACACAAACTCTCAGTCATCAGAACCTTACAACACCGGGCAGAACATGTCCCTACTAAAACAGATGGGAAGCAAAAAGAACAGAAACACATCAAAGATGCTCTCCGAAAACTGTGGATATCCAAACTGGGCTTTTATCAAATCAGCAAGGAAATCCAAAAGACACGCAACAGAAGACAGCGATGGGAAAATTAAACGCAAAAACATCACAATCCCTTATGTTGCTGGAGTGTCTGAAAAGCTCAAGAGGATTTTCTCCAAACACAAGATCCCAGTACATTTCAAGCCAAACCAAACCCTTAAACAGAGGCTAGTGCACCCTAAAGATAAAACCCCCAGACCGAATATGAGCGGAGTGGTATATGCTGTTCAGTGCAGCGAGGAATGCTCTGATCTTTATATTGGCGAAACAAAACAACCTCTCCACAGACGCATGGCCCAACACAGAAGAGCGGCCGCCTCTGGACAAGACTCCGCAGTACACCTACACCTTATGGACAAAGGACATTCTTTTGAGGACCAGAATGTCCATATTCTGGATAAAGAAAATAGGTGGTTTGAGAGGGGCGTGAAGGAAGCCATCTATGTTAAGAGAGAAAAACCAACTTTAAACAGAGGTGGTGGACTCAGATTCCAGCTTCCAAAAACATACAATTCAATCATAGACATGATCCCTTCCAGATATCACCAAACCCCCCACCCCATCACAGAGGAACGAGGGACCCCAGCCGGTGAACAATACCTCCTTACCTCCTTAACGACCAACCCTCAACAATCATAGACAGGTTTCAGGTATTACAGGAGACAATCCCCCCCCCTTAATGGCATCCCCCCTTTAACGACCGACCCCTAGAATCATAGACAGGTTCAGATATTACAGGCTAACGATGGAACTAACGACCCATTCATCGGTTACCATTGCATGCTTCCAAGCGATACAAGGCGTTGTCTATATAAGACTCAAACTCACGGCGGACCCAGACATTTGAATTGAGAAAGCTTCCTGGAGAGGTGGAGAAACGTCTTCAAATCTTGAAAACCAAGTCCAGTGGATATTTTTTGAATTTTTACGGAATGACTATGACCTGGATGACTGAGAACCTTCATCAGCAGAAGTTATAGTCTTTGGACCAGAGTCTCTGAAAAAGAAACTGATTAGCCAGTCACTTCATTTGGATGGCACCGTCTATCTCCTGGAGGGGGGGTGGAGTGTGCCGGACACCCCCTCTTGGTACTCCCAGTTTTAATTGCATCTGAGAGCAACACGCAACAACACCACATTCGAGTGGGCGCAGTGAGGATCGGGGTGTTCTCACACCCCTGTTCTCCGGCTGCCGCCTGGAGTCTGGGGCCTGGATGAGGAGCGGGCCACCTGGTCCATGGTTTTGGCTGGGGCTGGCTGCGGGGCCTAGGTGGCCTGCTGGTGGCGGGGCTGTCACCTCTGCTCTCCCCAAAGAAGGTTGGATGGAGGGGCATGAAGTGCCTGGTTGAAGGTTTTGTTCTGTTTTTTTTTTTTTTTTTTTCTTTTCGGGGGAGGGGGGCGGTTCTGGTGGGATGGCCGGCGCGGGATGGGTGGGCCCCGGTCCCGGGGGGGGGCTCTTGCTCGGGGTGGTCCGGTCCGTGTGCGGGGTGGGGGGCCGGGCTTGAAGCAGGAAAGAGATGGGTTGGTGTGGCGGTGTCGCCGCTCCCCTCCCCTCACATCCGGATTTTAGGTTCACTTATGGGGTCATCCGATAGTCCCGGGACCGACCACCGGTGTCACCGGGTTTTTGGTCCTGGTATTATTGGATGCGAGTGTTATGTGTGAATGTGTGTCCGCGTTGTTATTTTCTTTATTTATTATTATTATTATTTTATTCAATTTTTTTTTTTTTTTTTTTTTTTGTGGTACGAGTGGGGGCACTAGGGAGGGAAGGCATGATTGAGATGGTGTGCTTTTTTTTTTTTTTTTTCTTTCCCAGGTTGGGGTCTCAACCGCACCCTCTCCCAAATACATCTCAAGTCTCCTTTAAGTGCGGAGCCCATTCCCCCCGTCCTGCTCTCCCTCCGCTGGCTGGCGTCGGGGCTCACCGGTGTGCTGGTGGAGCTGAGGGTGGATGCCCGGGGGACTGCTGGCTCATTCCTGGCGACCTCTCCGCTGGCCCCGGCCGGCCGGGGCTTTGCTGGGGCTCCTGTCTGCTGGGACTGGATCCGCTTCGGGGTGGGGCTGGGTGTTGTTCGGGGATTTTCGGGGTCGGTGCCGGTGCCTTTGCTACGATGCCGGTTCCTGGGCGGTGTTTCTTTCCTATGCCGGTTCTGTGGTATCGGTTCGGGGGGGGGGGGGGAGCTGCACGGCATGGTGGGGTGCGGGTCTTGGGTCCTGTTTTGGGCTTAATTGTAATTATTAATTAATTTATTTATTTACCTATTTATTTATGTTTTTTGTGTTTTTTTTCCATTTTTTTTCTTTTCCTCGGTGGAGGGGAGCGGTTGCGGGTGGGTCGGTGTCTGGTGTCCGCTGTCGCATTGTGGGGGCTCCTTTTTTTTTTTTTTTTTTTTTTTTCTTTGGGGGGTTTGGCATGTCTGTTTTCTCGGGGGGCGGGCGGGCCTGCTGGGTGGGGGTCCTGCTGGCGGCGCGCCGCTGGTGTGTGGGGGTCCGGGCGGCTCCGGCGGGGGTAGTGTTGGGGGGCCGGTCTGGACGGGCTGGCTGCGCTGGCTGGGTATTTGGGTGGGTTTTCCCTCCTGGAGGCATGGCGGGGCTGCTCTGTTCCCGCTGATCGCGGCGGGTGGGGCTGCGGGGCGGGTGGGGGCCTGGAGTGGCTATGGCCGGCGCGTGGTGGGGGGCCGGGGCGGCGGAGCTGCTCTGGCCGCGTGTCAGTGCCTGGTGCGGGCGGCGGGGGGGGCGGCGGACGTGGCTGGGCTGCTTTGGCTTCGTCCGGTGGGGGGGTTGCGCGGTTCGCTCCGCTCTGGCTTTGTGCTGCCCCTCGGGCTGCTGGAGGGGGGTGGTTGCGCCGGCTGCGGTCTGCTCTTCTTGCGGTTTTGCGCCGGGCGGCTTTTCTGCTCTCGGGCTGATTCTGTGCGCGGTGTGTTTCGTTGCGCGCTGTTGGCGTCGGTCTTGGTGGGGTGGGGCTGCGCTTTTGGCCGGGGGGGCATTTTGGGGGGGTCCTGCGGCGCTCACGGCCGGTTCGCGGCGGATGCGCGTCGGCCCCGGCCGGGGGCGGGGCCGCCTGAGTTTTTTCCTGGGTGGTGCGGTCGCGGTGGGTGTTGCGGCCAGTCGCCGGGGCTTGGTGCTGGGGGGCGGGGCGTGTTTCGGTGCTCTGTGGGGCTGGGGCGTTTCGGTCGGCGCCGTGGGGGGGCTGGTGTTCGGTGCCCGGCCCTACTTCGGGGTGGCCGGCTGCCGGCGGGGCCCGCGGACTCGTCCCCGCGGCTCCCCGGGGCGCCGGCATGGCGGTGGCTGGGGGGCTTCTTCGTGGCTGTCTCTCCTCCTGCCTTGGTGGGGTCTGGTTTCCGGGGCTGGCCCCGCCTTGGTGCCTTCGCTTCTGGGGTCCCCTTGGGCGCCTGGGGCTTTGGATCTCCCGGCGCTGGACTCAGTGCTCTGGGGGGTGTGCCTCTCCGGCTCTCCACAACCACTATTGAGCATTTTTTCTATGGTTAAAACTTTACATGCACAAGTTCTCCCTCACAATCAACTACAGGTGCTAGGCTTCAGGTACTTAGAGATTCACTTCCAAACAGAAACCCCACATTCATATCTTCAGGTAACACAGAGTACATGTCAGACTTAATAATATTACTTTAGCGATAGTTTCAAGGTGTTTGCTTTATTGTATATCTCGTACCATGTTTTTTGGTTGTGCTGTTCTTTTTTTTGTTTTTTTTTTCATCTCATTGCAGGTGATGAAGCAGACTGAAAATGTTTTGTCATTGTCTCCTTCCTATCTCCTCTTTCTTTCATCTTTTGTCCTGTTTTTTTTCTTTTTCCTTCTTCTTCTTCTGTTTTTCTGCTCTACTTACATTGCAGTGTCCATATGAACTGTAAAACTCCCTGCATAATTATAATAAAGCAATTTATATACATGAAACAAGTGGAGCAGTATGGCAATTGCGATACCGCTACACTTGTGAAAGTAAAATCTGTTGGGCTCCTTTTGGCATCAAGACAATTATTCTTATTGCCACCTTGCCAGACAGGACACTGTAAAAAAAAAAAAAAAAAAAAAAAAAAACTAAACTGATTTCAGATAATAAAGTAAAAAATCTTGGTGTTATTTTTGATCAGGACCTGTCATTTAAATCCCAGATCAAAGAGGTTTCTAGAATTTCCTTCTTTCATCTGAGGAATATTGCAGAAATGAGCAATCTCCTGTCCAGGGGTGATGCTGAGAAACTAGTCCATGCATTTGTTACTTCAAGGCTGGACTATTGTAATTCTTTACTATCAGGAAGTCCACAAACTGTAGTTAAAAGCCTTCAGCTGATCCAAAATGCTGCAGCCAGAGTTCTGATGAAAATGAAAAAGAGAGATCATATCTCTCCTATCCTGGCTTCTCTTCATTGGCTTCCTGTTAAATCCAGAATAGAATTTAAAATCCTCCTTCTCACATATAAAGCCTTAAATGGCCAAGCTCCATCTGATATCAGAGATCTGATTGTTCCTGATGTTCCTAACAGAGCACTTCGCTCTCAATCTGCAGGTTTACTAGTGGTTCCTAGAATTTCTAAAAGTAGAATGGGAGGCAGATCTTTTAGTTCTCAGGCTCCTCTCCTGTGGAACCAACACAGTTTTAGTCCGTGAGGCAGACACCCTGTCTACTTTTAAGGCTAGGCTTAAAACTTTCCTTTTTGATAAAGCTTCTAGTTAGAGTGGCTCAGGTTATCCTGATCTATCTCTATAGTTATGCTGCTATAGGCTTAGACTGCTGGAGGACTTAGAGACCCCCATTTTATCATTCTGCTTCATTCTCTCTCTGTTCTCCTATTCTGCAGAATCTGTTAGTTCAATCTCTAACCTTCTGCTCTCTCTGCTTTTCCTCAGAGTAGCTTTGCCTCGTCTGTTCCTGTTTGGCAGTGACGTCATCCTGGAAAGAAACATCAGCTGTGCTGCTTCCATCAACAACCTTGTTTATAGATGTTGGAGATCGGCCTGTTTTCCAGTGTGGTCCTGTTTCTCTGACCGTGACTGAGTGGATGTGCTCTCTTCGCCCTCTGGCATGGGAGCTGGCTTGGAGCTCGTCTGCCTGGCTGTGTGTTTCCTGGACGGGGCCGCCTTTTACAGCTGCTTTTTGTATCTCTGCTTCTGTCTCCTTGAACCCCAGTGGGCCTCAGCAGATGGCCGCTCACACTGAGCCTGGTTCTGCTGGAGGTTTCTTCCTGTTCAAAGGGAGTTTTTCCTCTCCACTGTCGCTACAAGCATGCTTAGTGTGAGGGATTGTATTTGAGTCAATGCAATCAACTGGTTTTCCTTAGATAGAAAACTTTGTATCAATTTGACTGTATGATCTGGTTGAACTGTAAAGTGCCTTGAGATGACATGTGTTGTGAATTTGGCGCTATATAAATAAACTGAATTGAATTGAATTGAAACTGCTTGCTGAGACGCATAGAGCCATTTGGGAATCAAACCAGGAAACTTGCAGCATTCCTTGACTAGGTGCTGTGTTTTAAACAACAGACCCTCACTTCCTGCTTTTCAGGTATTTAACTCAACCTGAACCAAGTTGGTATTATTTAATTAGAATTATAAATAAATATCTCCCTGGACTTTGATTGTAGAATATGCCTTACATTTCAATTAGAAGCTCAGCTCTAAATTAGGAGATAAATATTACTTCTAAAATGATTAATAGCGTGATGTTATGAATATTAAATAATGAAGCAGGGAGAGCCTGGAAGGTGAAGGCAACTGTAGTTCTCGTGGTCATTGGAGAACTCGGGGCAGTAACCTCCACACTGGAGAAATGGCTCCAACAGATAATTGGAGAAACATCAGAGATCTCAGTCCAGAAATGCTCAGTTCTAGGGACAGCTAAGAGACTAAGAAAAACCCCTTAAGCTCCCAGGCCTCTGGTAGAGGACCTGAGCTGGAGATGAAAGAAACCACCTACCCCACCCAGGAGTCTCCCAAAGCAACAGTAGGTCATGTTTGCAGCTCAGTCTGTCCAGAGTTTCACCAGGTTACAGACATAGAAATGTGTTTAAGCCCAATGTTGTTTTTTGGGGTTTGGCATGCATGGCTTTAGTTTGGGCTTCAAGAGCTGCTGGAAAAGTTCATTTTTTCATCATTTTCATCTCTGTCTCTTCAGACTGAATAACTGTAACCTCTCAGAGAGAAGCTGTGAAGTTCTGGCCTCAGTTCTCAGCTCCCAGTCCTCTAATCTGAGAGAGATGAACCTGAGTAACAACAACCTGAAGGATTCTGGAGTGGAGCTGCTGTCTTCTGGACTGAAGAGTCCAAACTGCAAACTAGAAATTCTCAGGTCAGAACATCAGTCCAGGACACACTGGAATCATGACATGAACTTAGTGATTATTGGAGTGTTAATTAGTAAGACTTTTACAAGTTACACTGAAACATATTGAATTAGATCACTAAACTCTGCTAGTGCAGTTTTAGATGAAGGAAAAGGTGGACTGAACCAGAACTTGATATTATTATTTGGATCTTTTAATGTAGTTAGTTGCATAGTTCTGCATTTAACATAATTCCTCAGCTAAAGCAATGTCAAGATAAATATAAACATTGTTGGTACTGGAAAATAATCTGCTGGGATCCAATTAACTACCTATAAGATCCAATCAGTCTAAACACTATCCATCATATTACATTTAATGTCCAACAGTAAACCAATCTGTTTAACAGCTCATTAAAGATATCCACAGATATAAGAAAACAACAAAGTCATGACTTCATCATGGCTAAACACAAAATGTTTACAGAACAACAGACTCCAACGACACATGACAACAATGGCTGGGTTGATCTTTTGCAAAAAAACATTGACTTGGATCAAACTGGATCTAGAGACAGTGATGTCATGGGTTCTAATAGGGATGACTACAGTAATACTAATGGGTTTTACAGTCCAAGTGTTTAGTGTTCTGGTTGTGATAACATTGAGCAGAGAAGTGTAGTCAGTATGTGATGAGGCAGTGTACAGACAGCGCTCCGAGTCCACTCCTGTTAACCTGGATCCTCTGGTTTTACACTTTGCTAGAATCAATCTGATGATGGAGATGAGCTGACTCATTATTTTCTGCAGAGTAACGATGACCTCAGATCAGAAAAGGAGATTTGAAGCAGAAATGTCAGGCTGCTGAAAGTTCTGTTCATTTCTGTGCTCTCAGTAGCGGGTCTGGGCTCCTTTGCATGAATGACTGCATCAATGCGGCGTGGCATGGAGGAGATCAGCCTGTGGTTCTGATCAGGTCCAATGGAAGCCCAGCTTGCTTTGATAGCAGCCTTCAGATCACCTGCATTGTTGGTTCTGCTGTTTCTCATCTTCCTCCATAGATTCAATTCAATTCATAAAATGCTTTATTAATCCAGAAGGGAAATGAAATGCTGCAGTAACTCATAGGGTTTCATTTTCACCAGTTGTTGTAGGTGTTGATGCTGCAGGCAGGAAGGACCTTCTGTAGTGGTCTGTCTTCCACCAGATCTGGAGAAACCTCTGACTGAAGACACTTTGTTGTTCATCAATCCTCTGCAGAGGATGCTCACTGTTGTCCATAATCTTCTTCTCTGTGAAATCATCTCCAGAGGTTCCAGAGGAGTTCCTAGAACAGAGCCGACCTTCTTTATCAGATTGTTGGGGTTTTTTCAGTCATTTGCTCTGATACTGGATCCCATTTAGTTCACATGTGGACGTGGCTCAGATCGGGTCTTATTTTAGGTGAACAGATCAGAACCGGGACGTTCAGACATGAAAAAGATCAGATTTGTGTTACATTAGCCTGCTGAGTGTGAGTCAAGTCCAATACATCCAATGCTGGGATGTGCTTGAAGACTTTTCTCATCTCTTTCTTCTTGCAGTTGATGCTGCTTGTGTTGTTCTGGTTCTGGATTGTGTTGCAGCTCTGCTCTTTGTCCAACACAGAGGAGACTAATAAACACACCTTGATCTGGACCTTCACACGTCATTAGAACATGTTCTGCTTCTGCTTGGTTTACTAATTTAACTTGATCATTTTTCTCAGTTCTTGGTTTTGTTCACAGAGTTTTAGAAATCAGGATTTTTTTGTCCTGCTCCATTTTCAGGTGTTTGCCATCCGTAAACTTTTAGTCTGGATCCTACCAATGTTTTCTAAATGAGACCCAGGACTGGGAACCACTGGGCTGTTGGATCATCCAGACACTGATTACTGAAGGACATCATTACCTGTTTATGTTTGGACTTTATTTCAGCACATGAAGATAAATAAAGGAGAACTAGTTCCAGTAGGACCTGTGAACTCAGTTCAGAATATTTAGGTAGAGAACTATGAACATGAATCAGTTGATCTGAACCTGCTTGAACTGAGTTCAGAACCAGTTCTAGTTCAGGGAGAACTGGGTCAGCACTGGTAGAAGGTTCTAGATCTCTTTCTAACCTTCATCAGGTTAGTTATTCTACAGGATGTCTTTAAAATAGTTCAGCTGATATTTATGTGAAGAATTTGATAGAATCAGCTGGAAAACAAAGTTGATATCTTCTATTCTATTAACTCTTTTCCTGAGTTGGTCTTTGGACTTGGAGCCTTCCGTTCATATCCTAATATAGAAAGCAAAGCTGAAGTTGGCAGAGTCATGGAGGATGGAAATGAACTGGACTTCCTGTCATTCATTTTCAGGGTGTTATGGCTCAGGGTCCTAAAAACTGGAGACCATGCCACAAGGTGCAGAGAGAAACATTGATTTAGGATCAAACACAGGTTAACAAAAACTAGAATGGATGGAAGTGTTTGTATCAGTGGGGTAGAGCAAATGATTGGATGTGTCTGTGTGATCATCAGAGTGAACACCATTTTTCTGATTTCACCATCAAAATGAGGACCGCTTGTTGTAAAGTGGGGAAATTTTTCTGCTCCTGTTGAGCTGTTTGGCTAACAGTTAGCTTTAGGGTTAATGTCAGGGTCAGGGCATAGAAAGGGTTAAAATGACAAAAAATCAATGGAAGGCAATACATAAGGATGATGATGAAGGTGAAGGGGTGAAGAAGATGAGGATGAAGGTAATGATGATGATGATGATAATAAAGATGAATGTGGTGATGAAGATAACAGTGAAGGTGATGATAAAGATGACGATGATGATGGTTATGATTGTGATGATGAAGGTGGTGATGATGAAGGTGATGGAGATGAAGGTGATGGTGATGATGATGATGAAGGTGGTGGTGATGATGATGAAGGTGGTGGTGATGATGATGATGATGTAATGATGATGATGATGATGTTTTTGATGATGATGATGATGATGAAGGTGGTGGTGATGATGATGATGTAATGATGATGATGATGATGTTTTTGATGATGATGATGATGATGATGATGAAGGTGGTGGTGATGATGATGATGTAATGATGATGATGATGATGTTTTTGATGATGATGATGATGATGATGATGATGATGATGAAGGTGGTGATGATGATGATGATGTAATGATGATGATGATGATGATGATGATGAAGGTGGTGGTGATGATGATGATGTAATGATGATGATAATGATGATGATGATGATGATGATGATGATGATGATGATGAAGGTGGTGATGATGATGATGATGTAATGATGATGATGATGATGATGAAGGTGGTGGTGATGATGATGATGTAATGATGATGATAATGATGATGATGATGATGATGATGATGATGATGATGATGATGATGATGATGATGAAGGTGGTGGTGATGATGATGAAGGTGATGTCGTCCAGCAGCACGGTGTCCATCAGGGGGGCGTGGAGAGAGAGAGAAAGAGGCAGGGATTTCTATCCTCTGTTCAGGATCCCCATCACCATAACCTGCAAAGAGGAGGAGCAAACAGGGCAGAAACACCAACACACAACCCAGCTCACAAGGCCTAGGGCTGAACAAAGGGTAGCTGACACACACTGTGTGCAGAGATCCACCTAGGCATGAGCCACTACTGAGCTCTAATAAAAGCAATAGAAAAGAAAAAGAAGAACTCTGAAATACAGACCAAAACATGGAAGATGAAAAGAGGTACGATCGGTGCAGGTTCATCATCAACAGGATGCTAGCTTCACTTTTTTTCATTTCACATTTTATGTGATGCAGAGTTAGAAAAAATCCTAATGTCAGTTTTTCCAGTATTGTGCAGCCCTACTGTGGAATAATTGATCATCTAGTTGAATTGATCTACATTCATCTCTATTTGTTCATCTTTCCTCCAAAGTTCTCGACAACTTGTTGGTTTTTTTTCTGTGAAACTTGAAGAATTTGGCAGCAGAAGCTGAGTTTGTATTGATGGAGCTGCTGGTGGAGCTGACAGAGATAAAGAGCTGAAGTCGGCAGGTCTTTATTGGAGCAGCAGCATGTTGGCATTAATATTAACGAGAGCTCTTTAACTGCTTCTGTTGGACTGTTCTAACCTGCATCCTGTTGGATCAGCTCACATCTTTCTATTCTTTATCCAGGTTGAAGAGATGCTGTTTGTCAACGATCAGCTGTGATTCTCTGGTCTCAGCTCTGAAGTCAAACCCCTCCCATCTGACTGAACTGGACCTGTGGGGCAACAACCTGAAGGAGTCAGATGTTCAGCAGCTGCAGGATCTTGTAGAGAGTCCAGACTACAAACTGCAGAATCTGTAAGTAGATGGTTGGAGTGAGTCCAGCTGCTGTCAGCAGGATTGTTCTAAACCCAGTTAGTATCAAAGCAAAGATCCAGTGTTCCCAGTAAAGCTGCAGCTTCTCAGTGGGAGGTGGACGGTGACAGGTTTCCTGATTGGACACAGAGACACCAATCAGCCAATCAGAGGAGCCAGAAGCTGGTTGTGTTCCTGTGTTTGTGTTGATGTGAAGACGACTGTTGTTGTTGTGTTCATGTCTCCAGGAAATGAAGCTGGATTCCAGCTGCCAGCCTTCAAACATGTCTAGAGACAGTGGTCCTCATCCATCAAACTGTGGGAGCATCAGATCTGATCTCAGACTCTTTGTTCTCTCTTTTCAACAGGAAACAACTGATCAGTTTCATCTTAGCCACAGTTCTGAGATCAGTCTGAATGCAGCCTGGAAATCAGTGATTTCACAAACCATCATTCCATTTAGTCACCATGTGGTCTTTCTACAGAAGTCCACTCAGCACATCTGGACATGTGTCCTTCTGTCATTAGTCTCATCCAGATGTGTTCAGGGACAGCCTCCATGTTTCTTAGTCAGCTGATATTTCAGAAACAGATGAGATGTTGATCAGCAGCCAGAGTTTCTGTGTCTAAATGGAGCAGCAGCTAACATGTAGCAGCAGTAAATCCATCACTACAGTGTTTGTGCAGCAATGAAGCCTTCAGGACTCTCAGCAGGTGGTTTCCACTGTGGACTGGAGGGAAACCTGCAGAGGAACCAGACTGGATGCTAAAAATGTGTTGAGCTGTGTGAGCTTGGAGCTCAGTGTGTTCACTCCAACACGTTAAGATGAGAGCTGAAAGGAAGCTGGCTCTGCTCCACAGCTGCTCTGAACAGGACTGAAGTCCCTGCTGCTCTTTATCCTGGATGTGCTGCATCACTGACTGACAGCTGATGGAGAAATAGAGGCTGGAAACACTCACTGATCTCCTCTCTTCATCCTTCTTCTCTCTGCAGGAAGTGGAAGTTCTGATCTTAGTGGAGGAGAGAAGCTGATCTGTGTCCTGATGATCCTTAGAGGTTGAAGCTGCAGCAGTTTGAGTTTAAAGAGACTCTGACTGGATCCTGATGATGTCACAGGCCGGCTCAGTGCCCATGAAAAAAAGGAGGGGACACAAAATTGTTTAGGCCAATCAATAGTTTATTGTAACTGTAGCCCTCAGCTCCTAAGTCCTTTTAATTTGAATTTAAAGAGACTCTGACTGGATACTGATGATGAACTCTGAGTTTAGAGTTTTTTTTGTTTTCACTACTTTTTTCTCTTTGTTTTCATCGTCTCCATAAAATCATGGTGATATTTTTTTCCATCCAAATTAAAATAGAGAATAAAATGATCAATAAAATGTGAAAAGATGAATTTAAAAAAGAATCCTGAACTGTCATGATTGGTTCAGAGAGGCCCAATATGCAGAACACCACGGGAAACAGGGAAAAGGTTCAAATGAGTTTATTGACAATTGCACATAGATAGAGTCAGGTACTGGTTCACGTCTGGGGATCTGGTTCACAGGATACTGGAAGGGAGACAGTTCAGTTAGCCACGTAGCAGATGAATGTGGAAATGTTATCTTCAGAGATCTACCTTGAAGAATCCGGGTTTGGCTTTGAGAGAGGCACCGTTGGATCCAGAGACTGTTTGATTCAGCAGAGTTCAGTTTCAGCTTCAGCGTCTTGCATCTAGCGTTTGGACAGACCTTGGTTTTCCAGCTCTTAGTCCAGAGCAGCATGGGAATCCAGAGGAAGGTCTTCAGGTTTGGCTCAGAGGGCAGGCTCGACAGGTTAAGCTCATCCAGAGCTTACAGGACAAAAACAGGTTTCCTGTAGGCAGAGACAAAAAGGGAATTAGAATCCAACTAGGAGACTAGAGGCAACAAAGATTTCACAGAGGTAGTGAGGCTCAGCTGCTAACCAAACTGGATAAACACTGCGGCGTTGATGCGAGGTCTGAGGGCTGCTTATATGGTGGAGGATCCTCCTGATGACGAGATGGGCTTCAGGTGTGTCGAAGGCTCAGCTCAGGAGGATCCACAGCAAACTCTGCTGGAGGCAGGTGGTACAGCTTCAGATCCCAACAGTACCCCCCCCCTCAACGACCGCCTCTTGGTGGTCCAGAAGACGTCGATGGGAGGGATCTCTCGTACTCCTCGATGAGAGACGGGTCGAGGATGTAGGAACCAGGAACCCTCTGGCGATCCTCCGGACCGTAGCCCTCCCAGTCGACGAGGTACTGCCAGCCACGACCTCGCCGATGGGAGTCCACGATCCGGCGGATGGTGAAGGCCGGGTGTCCATCGACTTCCAGGGCGGGTGTAGGGGAGTCGGACGGAGGGCACAAAGGGCTGGAGATCACAGGCTTGATCTGAGAGACGTGGAATGTGGGATGAATGCGAAGAGTCGGAGGAAGTTGCAGTCGGATGGCTGATGGGTTAATGACCTGGGAAATCCTGTAGGGGCCAATGAATCTGGGGGAGAGTTTACTGGACATCCCCTTTAGGGGAATGTCCCGAGTGGAGAGCCATACCTCCTGACCGACGGAGTAAACTGGAGCAGGGCGTCTTTTAGAGTCGGCGAAACGTTTAGTGGTTTCCATGAAACGGTTGAGGATGGCTATGGTGTCTCTCCAGATGCGATGACTGCGGCGGATGTGGTGGTTGACTGATTTGACCGAAATCTCTCTCTCGTCTGCGGGGAAAAGTGGAGGTTGGTAACTAAGACTGACCTGGAATGGAGACTGGCCGGTGGAAGCTGACTTTAGAGGGTTGTGGGCATATTCAATCCATGGGAGGAGTTGGCTCCAGTCGATGGGATTACTGGAGGTCAGACAACGAAGGGATTCGAGCTGTTGATTCATTCTTTCCGTTTGGCCATTGGACTGTGGGTGATAACCTGAGGTGAGAGATGATTTGCAGTTAAGTGCTGAACAAAAAGCCTTCCAAACCTGAGAGATGAATTGTGGTCCACGGTTGGAAAGAATCTCCTGAGGGATGCCATATAGACGGAAAACGTGTTTTATAAGGAGCTGGGCGGTTTTAAAAGCTGTGGAAAGCTTCCTGACGGGTACAAGATGGCAAGACTTGGAAAATCGGTTAACAATGGTGAGAATTGTGGACATACCTCGAGAAATGGGAAGACCAGTAACAAAGTCAATTGCGATGTGAGACCAGGGACGAGAAGGAATAGGAAGTGGATGCAACAGGCCAGAAGGAGGTTGATGTGTGGACTTGTTTCTGGCGCAGGTAGAACAGGCCAGCGCATACTCCTTAACATCTCTGTGCAGGGTGGGCCACCAGAAACGTCTTGAAATGAGGTTGATGGTTCTACTCACCCCCGGATGAGCGGCAAATTTGGCATTGTGCATCCACTGAATTAGGCGAGACCTGACTGAAGAAGGACCATAAGACTTGTTTGGGGGACCGTTACCTGGGTCAGGTTCTGAAGCCAGGGCAGAGTTTATTAGATCGGTGATCTCCCAGGTAACCACCCCAACAGTGCAGGAAGTGGGTAGAACAGGCTCAGGCATCTCTGATTGATCAGTGGAATAAAGACGAGAGAGAGAATCGGGTTTGATGTTCTTGGATCCGGGTCTGTAAGAGATGATGAGATTGAATCGAGAGAAAAATAGTGACCACCTTGACTGTCGAGGATTGGCCTGTTTGGTGGATTGGATATAGGCAAGGTTCTTATGATCTGTCCAAACAAGAACCGTGTGTTCTGCCCCCTCAAGCCAGTGTCTCCACTCCTCTAATGCCAATTTGATGGCCAGTAGTTTGCGGTCACCAACGTCGTAATTTTGCTTAGCAGGGGAAAGTCTACGGGAGAAGAAAGCACATGGTGTCATGATGGGTTCACTGATAGCGACCCAAGAATGCAGAACACCACTGACGGACACAAGGATGAAAGTTTAACAAGTTTATTTTGCACAAGCACACTGAATGTACAGGTTCAGGTTCGGGGCCTGGACACTGGTTCACCGGAGTCTGCGTGAGAGACAGTTCAGTTAGCGTTGCCAACAGAAGCTTGATTTCCTGAAGATTTACTGATTGTACCTTGAGGGTTCTTGAGGTTAGCTTTGGGAGAGTCTCTGTTGGATCTGGAGAGGAGTTCAGCAGCAGAGTCCGCTTGCTGCTTCAGCGTCTCACTTCTAGTAATGCACAGACCTTGGCTTTGGGTTTTCCAGCTCTTAGTTCAGAGCTGCTTGGAGGTTCTCTAGGATTCTTCAGGTTTGGCTCAGAGGGTCGGCTCGGCAGGTTAGCTCTTCCTGAGCTCCACAGAGGAGGCACTGGTTTCCTGGAATACAGAGACACTAGTTAAAATCCAGGCTGGATTCAAAGTCACAAAGTTTCACTGAGGATCTAGGCTTAGGCGCTGACCAACTGGATCAACACTGCGGCGTTGAGGCAAGGTCTGAAGACAGCTTAAGTAGTGGATCCTCTGATGATCTTGATGAGCTGCAGCTGTGCAGGAGGCTCCCTCAGAGGATCCACGGCGGACTCTGCTGGAGAAAAGGTGGAACTTCTCCAGCTCCCAACAGTACCCCCCCCTCAACGACCGCCCCTTGGCGGTCCGGAAGAGGTAGATGGGCGGGAACGCTCGTACTCCTCGATGAGTGCAGGATCGAGGATGTACGAGCCAGGAACCCACTGGCGATCCTCCGTAGCCCTCCCAGTCGACGAGGTACTGCCATCCGCGACTTCGTCGACGGGAGTCCACGATGCGACGGACAGTGAAGGCCCGATGACCATCGGCGGGTGGTGGGGAGTCGGACGGTGGGCACAGAGGGCTCGAGGTGACAGGCTTGACTTGGGACACGTGCAAGGGTGGATTCGGAGGGACTGAGGTAGTTGGAGACGGACGGCTGAGGGATTGATGACTCGGGTGATCTTGTAGGGACCAATAAACCTAGGAGAGAGCTTCCGAGACATCCCCTTGAGGGGAATGTCTCGAGTGGACAGCCATACCTCCTGGCCCTCAGAGTACTCGGGGGCGGGACGTCTCCTGGAGTCGGCGAAGCGTTTGATGGACTCAGAGGATTGGTTGAGGGTGGCGATGGTTTCCCTCCAGATTCTCTGGCAGCGGCGGATGTGTTGGTTTACGGACTGGACCGAAATCTCTCTCTCGTCTGCGGGGTAAAGTGGAGGTTGATAACCGAGACTAACCTGGAAGGGAGATTGACCAGTGGAGGCAGATCTGAGGGAGTTGTGCGCGTATTCGATCCAAGGGAGAAATTGGCTCCAGTCCACGGGATTGTTAGAGGTGAGGCAACGAAGGGTTGATTCCAGCTGCTGGTTCATCCTCTCTGTTTGTCCGTTTGTTTGAGGATGGTAACCAGAGGTCAGAGAGGGTTTACAGCCGAGAGCTGAACAGAAAGCCTTCCAGACCTGGGAAATGAATTGAGGACCCCGGTCCGAGAGGATCTCTTGGGGAATGCCGTGTAAACGAAAGACGTGTTTGATGAGGAGCTGGGCTGTCTGGAAGGCAGTGGGGAGTTTCCTAAGGGGAATGAGATGGCAGGCCTTCGAAAAACGGTCTACAATGGTGAAAATGGTGGACCTACCTCGAGAAACGGGTAGACCGGTGACGAAATCAATGGCGATATGGGACCAAGGACGCGAGGGAACAGGAAGCGGCTGAAGCAGGCCAGAAGGAGGTTGGTGTGAGGCTTTATTACGAGCACAAGTGGAGCAAGCCAACACATACTCCTTGACGTCTCTATGGAGGGTGGACCACCAGAAGCGTCTAGAGATCAGGGCTATTGTTCTGCTGACTCCAGGATGAGCAGAGAACTTGGCTGCATGCATCCATTGGATGAGACGGGACCTGACGGAAGATGGTACATAGGTTCGGTTAGTGGGACCGTTACCTGGATCGGGTTCAGTTGCCAGGGCGGAGTTGATGAGGTCAGTTATTTCCCAGTTGACCACCCCCGGAAGGACTGGTTCAGGCGTCTCGGGATGATCGACAGAGTACAGACGAGAGAGAGAATCGGGTTTGACATTCTTGGATCCGGGTCTGTAGGAGATGATGAGGTTAAACCGTGAGAAGAAAATTGACCACCTGGATTGGCGAGGATTTGCTTGCTTGGTTGACTGGATGTAAGCCAGGTTCTTGTGGTCCGTCCATACAAGAACCGGATGCTCAGCTCCCTCCAGCCAATGTCTCCATTCCTCCAACGCCAGTTTGATGGCCAAAAGCTCTTGGTCACCCACATCGTAATTCTGCTCTGCGGAAGAAAGTCTACGGGAGAAGAATGCACAAGGGTGGATCTTTTGATCTGAGTCTAGTCTCTGGGATAGGACTGCTCCAACTCCAGAATCTGAAGCATCCACCTCGAGAATAAACTGCTTCGCTGGGTCAGGTTGCATAAGCACTGGTGCTCTGGAAAACAAGGACTTTAATTTATCAAACGCAGCCTGAGCCTCAGGAGTCCACTGAAAGATGTGTTTGACAGAGGTCAGAGAAGTTAATGGAAGGGCGGTCTGGCTGTAGTTTCTGATGAACCGGCGATAAAAGTTTGCAAAACCTAGAAATATTTGTAGCTGTTTGCGGTTCTCTGGAACTGGCCATTCTAGCACAGCTTTTATCTTGTCCTCAGATGGTTTTACCTGGCCCCCCTCGAGCACAAACCCCAAAAAGGTGACTGAAGGCTGGTGAAATTCGCACTTCTCGGCTTTCATGAACAGCTTGTTCTCCAGCAGTCTCTGCAAACCAAGGCGGACATGTTTCTTGTGTTCATCGAGGTTCTTGGAGTAAATGAGTATGTCGTCAATGTACACAAAAAAAAAATACATTTAGAAAGTCTCTGAGAACATCATTCACGAGGGCCTGGAAGCAGGCTGGAGCGTTAGTTAGACCAAAAGGCATTACCAAATATTCAAATTGGCCCAATGGTGTCTTGAAGGCTGTTTTCCATTCATCTCCTTCTCGGATCCTAAGGAGATGATAAGCATTCCTTAAATCCAGTTTCGAAAACACCGTGGCTCCCTGTACGGGTTCGAATGCAGAGGCGAGGAGAGGAAGTGGGTATTTGTTCTTAATTGTGATCTGGTTCAAACCTCGGTAATCAATACATGGTCTCAGGGAACCATCCTTCTTCCCCACGAAGAAGAACCCGGCGCCCAAAGGAGAGGAAGATGGGCGGATTATTCCTGCAGCTAATGATTCGTTAATGTATTTTTCCATGGTTTCTCTTTCAGGCTTGGAAATATTATACAACCTGCTGCTAGGTAGTGGAGCACCAGGTAAAAGTTCAATGGCGCAATCGTATGGTCTGTGTGGAGGTAGGGACGTCGCACTGACCTTACTGAAGACAGGGGCTAGGTCATGGTACTCAGAAGGAACTGAAGAAAGGTCAGGAGAGTCCATCTCCCCCCCACCACTAGGAGACCCCACCAAGCGGGCAGCTGAACGAAGGCATGTTTCATGGCATGAGATGGACCATGATTCCAGGTGACGCTCAGTCCAGTTTATGTGGGGATTATGCTTCTCCAACCATTCGAAACAAAGCACCAGAGGGGAGCATGCGGAGGGAAAAACAAAAAATTTTATTGTCTCTCGGTGGTTACCTGAAAGAAGTAGCTCGAGGGGCTGAGTTTGATGGGTAACTTGATGGAGTCTCTTTCCGTCAATAGCGGATACACTGAGAGGTTGAGAGAGAGGAATGGTTTCTATTTGGAGTTGTTGGACGAGGTTAGAATCGATTAAGTTCCGTTCACAGCCTGAGTCGATGAATGCAGAGAAAGAGAGGCTTTGATTATCACAGAACAACGTGGCAGGAAGTAACAGTCGAGGAGATTTCTTAGTGTTAATTTGGCCCGCCAGACTCCTCAGATCCTCTGGCGGGCCCAGGCTTTTGATTTAGCCGGGCAAGAAGCGATGAAGTGTCCACTCTCACCACAGTAAATGCATAATTTGCTTAGAAAACGCCTTTGCCTCTCCTCTGGGGTGAGCCTAGTGTGTCCCACCTGCATGGGTTCGACATCTCTTTCGCCCGAATGAGAGGCCTGAAAGGGCAACGGTAGAGACTGGGACTTAGGTCTCTGAATGGGCAGCTGCTCTGTAGAGGAAGAACAAACAGTCACGTTATGTGAGGCAGAAGAAAGTGTCCCCTGCTTTTTAGAACTGTTTCTGGCACGAATTCTATTGTCCAATCTAATGGAGAGACGAATTAGATCCTCTAGGGAGGCTGGTTCATCGAGGGTTGCAAGCTCATCTTTAATGTGCTCATTTAATGCCATGAAAAAGGCTCCCTTCAGAGCGCTTTGGTTCCATCCGGAAGCTGCCGCTTTAACCCGGAAGTTGATGGAGAATTCAGCCACGGAAGAATTTCCCTGTTTTAAATTAAAAAGAGCTCGAGAATCAATGGTTTGGTCTGTTTCTTGGTTGAATACCTGAGTAAATTCAGACATGAAGTCAGAATAATAGCAGTTTAAGCTATCGTCAGTGGCAAATCTTGCCTGAGCCCACTCCAAGGCTCTTCCTGTTAGCTGAGAGAGGATGAAGGTTATTTTCTTGTAATCCGTGGGAAAGCTGCCAGGGGAGTTCTGAAAAATCAAACGACATTGAAATAAAAATCCTTTGCAATCTTTCATATTTCCAGAAAATCTTTCTGGAAGACTTGGGCGGAACTCTGGTGACGTCACTGCTGGTGACCTCGGAGGTGGAACTGGACCCGGAAATGGTTGTGGTGCTGGCGCAGCATTATTCAAACGACTGGTGAAGTTTCGGACAACATAGTCTTGAAATTCTATAAGGGTGTTTAACTCACTCAGAGCTTGAACTTGTCTGTGGATTTGGGCATCCCGCTCCTCCAATAGTTGACGGAGATGTTCTGCTGGGCCTTGAGTTTGGCCGCAGTGTTCTGTCATGATGGGTTCACTGATAGCGACCTAAGAATGCAGAACACCACTGACAGACACAAGGATGAAAGTTTAACAAGTTTATTTTGCACAAGCACACTGAATGTACAGGTTCAGGTTCGGGGCCTGGACACTGGTTCACCGGAGTCTGCGTGAGAGACAGTTCAGTTAGCGTTGCCAACAGAAGCTTGATTTCCTGAAGATTTACTGATTGTACCTTGAGGGTTCTTGAGGTTAGCTTTGGGAGAGTCTCTGCTGGATCTGGAGAGGAGTTCAGCAGCAGAGTTCGCTTGCTGCTTCAGCGTCTCACTTCTAGTAATGCACAGACCTTGGCTTTGGGTTTTCCAGCTCTTAGTTCAGAGCTGCTTGGAGGTTCTCTAGGATTCTTCAGGTTTGGCTCAGAGGGTCGGCTCGGCAGGTTAGCTCTTCCTGACTTCACGGGAGACACTGGTTTCCTGGGAAAACAGAACAAAAGTTAGAATTTCCCGGCTGGATTCAAATCACAAAGTTTTTACGAGGACTAGGCTTAGCGCTGACCAACGGATCAACACGCGGCGTTGAGGCAAGGTCTGAAGAAGCTTAAGTAGTGGATCCCCCTTTATGATCTTGATGAGCTGCAGCGTGCAGGAGGCCCCTCAGAGGGGTCCACGGTGGCCTGCTGGGGAAAAAGGTGGGAATTTTCCAGTCCCAAAACATGGGTGAACTCTTTGGGCTGAAAACGATCTCGAGATAAAAACAGACCAACTCCAGATCGGAAGCGCGACTTTCGAGGATAATTGTTTTGATGAATCAGGGTGGATTAAAAACTGGAGCTCTGGAAAAAAATTGTTTTGTAAAAGCATTTGTGCCGGGGGGGCCCTTGGGAAAGGTTCTCTTGCGAAGTAAGAGAGGTTGGGGTAGAGCTGTTGACTAAATTCCCGAGAATCGTCGATAAAAGTTAGCAAAACCCAGGAATCTCTGCAGCTGTTTGCGGTTTTCAGGAACCGGCCACTCCAAAACTGCCTTTATCTTATCCTCAGATGGCTTAACCTGTCCGCCCTCGAGCACAAACCCCAAAAAGGTGACTGAAGGTTGGTGAAACTCGCATTTCTCGGCTTTGACAAAAAGTTTATTCTCTAGGAGTCTCTGTAGGACCAGGCGGACATGTCTCTTGTGTTCTGAGAGGTCCTTGGAGTAAATGAGAATGTCATCAATGTAGACAAAAACAAACACGTTCAAAAAATCCCTGAGAACGTCGTTGACTAAGGCTTGAAAACACGCAGGAGCGTTTGTTAGACCAAAGGGCATGACTAAATACTCGAATTGACCCAGAGGGGTCTTAAAGGCAGTCTTCCATTCATGGCCATCTCTGATTCTGAGAAGGTGATAGGCGTTCCTTAAGTCGAGCTTAGTAAAGACAGTGGCGCCTTGAACCGGTTCGAATGCAGAAGCGAGTAGAGGAAGTGGGTACTTATTCTTAACAGTGATTTGGTTCAAACCTTTGTAGTCGATACACGGTCTAAGTGAACCATCCTTTTTACCCACAAAAAAGAAACCTGCTCCTAACGGAGATGAAGAGGGGCGGATTATTCCAGCAGCTAGTGACTCATTTAAATATTTTTCCATAGTCTCCCGTTCGCGTTTGGAGATATTATAAAGTCTACTGCCGGGTAGAGGAGCTCCTGGTAATAGCTCGATAGCACAGTCGTATGGTCTGTGAGGTGGAAGGGACGTAGCACTGACCTTACTGAAGACAGGAGCTAGATCATGGTACTCAGGAGGAACAGAAGTAAGGTCAGGAGAGTCCATCTCCCCCCAACCTCTAGGAGATCTCACAGCCGGAGCTGCTGAACGAAGACACGTCTCATGGCAAGAGGTCGACCAAGACTCAATATGACGATCAGTCCAGTTTATATGGGGGTTATGTCGTTCCAGCCACTCAAATCCCAAAACCAATGGAGAACATGCAGAGGGAAAAACAAAGAATGATAAGGTTTCACGATGGTTACCTGAGACCAACAGCTCGAGGGGTTGTGTTTGGTGGGTAACTTGGTGAAGCTTCTTTCCATCGATCGCGGAGACACAGAGAGGCTGGATTAGGGGAACAGTTTCAATCTGTAGCTGCTCAACCAGGTTAGAATCAATTAGGTTCCTTTCACAGCCTGAATCGATGAATGCAGATAAAGTGAGGTTTTGGTCAGCAAAAAACAACGTGGCTGGGAGTAATAGGCGAGGAGATTTTTCTGAAATGACATGGCCCGTCAGACTCCTCAGATCCTCTGACAGGCCCCGGCTTTTGATTTAGCTGGGCATGAGGCAATGAAATGGCCACTCTCACCACAATAGATGCACAGCTTGCTCCTGACACGCCTTAACCTTTCCTCTGGAGTTAGCCTCGTATGCCCAACCTGCATGGGTTCGGCCTCCATTTCAACCGCATGAGAGGCCTGAACTGGCAACGGGAGAGATTGGATCTTAGATCTTGGCTTAGAAAAAGGTTCTCTGGAAGAGGAGAAGGCAGGTGCATTGTTAGAGGCAGAAACAGAATTTAAAGGACCATGATTCTTTGGTTTAGAGCTATTTCTGGCTCGAATCCTATTATCCAGCCTGATTGTCAGGCGGATTAATTCCTCGAGAGTGGCAGGTTCGTCGAGGGTTGCAAGCTCATCTTTTATGTTTTCGTTGAGAGCCTAAAAAAATGCAGTCTTTAGAGCACATTGGTTCCAACCGGAAGCTGCGGCTTTAACCCGGAAGTTAATGGAGAATTCAGCTACAGAAGAATTTCCTTATCTTAGTTTCAAAAGAGCTCGAGAATCAACAGTTTGATCTGTTTCCTGAAAACTCAGAAATAAAGTCGGAGTATTGGCAACTAAGGCTTTCGTCGGAAGAAAACCTAGCCTGCGCCCACTCAAGAGCTCTTCCGGTCAATTGAGACAAAATAAATGATATTTTCTTGTAATCAGTGGGAAAACTTTTTTGAAGATTAATCGACATTGAAATAAAAATCCTTTACAGTCACTAATGTTACCTGAAAACTTTTCAGGGAGGCTAGGTCGGAACTCAGATGATTACGTCACCGCCGGTGACCTCAGAGGAGGAACTGTACCCGGAAATGGTTGTGCTAGCGGCGTAGCGTTAGCGCTGTTTAAATTGTTAGAGAAGCCTTGAATGATTTGATCTTGATAAAGAACCATTCTGTGCAACTCACGTAGGGTTTGGGTTTGTCCCATAATCTGGGCATCTTGTTCCTCCAACCGACGATGAAATTGGTCTGCTGGGCCTTGTGTTTGGCCGCAGTGTTCTGTCATGATTGAACACTGAACAGAGGCCCAATATGCAGAACACCACGGGAAACAGGGAAAAGGTTCAAATGAGTTTATTGACAATTGCACATAGATAGAGTCAGGTCCTGGTTCACATCTGGGGATCTGGTTCACAGGATACTGGAAGGGAGACAGTTTAGTTAGCCACGTAGCAGATGAATGTGGAATTGTTATCTTCTGAGATCTACCTTGAAGAATCCGGGTTTGGCTTTGAGAGAGGCACTGTTGGGTCCAGAGACTGTTTGATTCAGTAGAGTTCAGTTTCAGCTTCAGCGTCTTGCATCTAGCGTTTGGACAGACCTTGGTTTTCCAGCTCTTAGTCCAGAGCAGCATGGGAATCCAGAGAAGGGTCTTCAGGTTTGGCTCAGAGGGCAGGCTCGACAGGTTAAGCTCATCCAGAGCTTACAGGACAAAAACAGGTTTCTTGTAGGCAGAGACAAAAAGGGAATTAGAATCCAACTAGGAGACTGGAAGCAACAAAGATTTCACAGAGGTAGTGAGGCTCAGGTGCTAACCAAACTGGATAAACACTGCGGCGTTGATGCGAGGTCTGAGGGCTGCTTATATGGTGGAGGATCCTCCTGATGATGAGATGGGCTTCAGGTGTGTCGAAGGCTCAGCTCAGGAGGATCCACAGCAAACTCTGCTGGAGACAGGTGGTACAGCTTCAGATCCCAACATGAACAGTTTAATGAAACTTTTAATGAACTTTAATGTTTAATTTAGCGGATGCTGTTGTAAAGCTCAGAAAGTTCTCTCTCTTTGATTTAATAGTCCCACTGAACTTCCTGGATCAGATGTGAAAAGCTGCTCTGTCTTTCTGATTCTCTGAGAGCTGCAGCAGTTTCAGATGCTGAGATCTTTTTTCTTTGGGTGTTTCCTCTATTTCTCTCCATTCATTCTGTCTCCATGTTCACCTGCTGAAACCTTTAGATCCTGTTGAAAATCTTTGTTGTTCCTGCTGATGAACCACCACTGTGGCTCATTGTTAGCAGGTTAGCTAAAGCAGGTGTGGAGCGATCCAGGACCTCAGATGGACTCAGGAAGCCCTTCCAGTCCGGCCCCAACAGGGTGGAGGAGGGCTGCTGTCATTAGGGAGGAGCTGCTTGGACTGAAAAATAGAGTCCGAGGCTGAATCCCATCATTTGGCCTTAACTCTTCCTCACCAACCCTAAGCTAGTGAGCTGTTGGGGGTCCTGGTTGTTCTGAGGAGTTGTAGGGGGGGCACCCATTGGTCCTTGGACAGGGATTCTGTTTAGGAGACCGTTTGGAAGCAAAGATGTTAGAGCTGAGCTTGGAAATGTTGGTTTTCTCACTTCCAATGTTTTAATGACTCAATAACCATTGTAGTGTCTAATTTAAAATGTTCTGATATTTCATTTTGTTTTCCACTGTTAATTATTCTGAACCAGTTTAAAGACAGCAAAGATAGAATATTTCATCCAATATTTTCCTCTACTAGTTACTATCCTGGTCCTGGAGGGTAGCAGCTGGTCTGGATCAGTGATCATCTGGACAATCGTCTAGTTTCCAGTCTGGTGTGAAGCTCAGAAATTGCTCATTATTCCATGTTAAAGTGTTGAAGTTTGAATGTGCCTGCGTGGTTCTCTCAGGGTACTCCAGCTTCCTCCCACAGTCCAACTAATGACTGTTAGGCTGTTTGCTGTTTCTAAGTTGCCCTTAGGTGTGAGTGTGTGTGTGCATGGTTGTGTGTCTCTGTGTTGCCCTGCGATGGACGACCTGTCCAGGATAGATGGATCATATTAAATGGATCTAAAAAACTGCAAATAAGAAAGAAAATCTCATAAAAATACTTCTTGAACCATTTAAGCTCATTTTATTGTAACCTGTAACAATGTTCAGCACTTTGCTACCAAGTGTTTTGTTCCTAAACAGCCTGAAAAATGCATGTCTAATTTAGAAAACATGTTGATTAAAAAGCTGAATGGAAAACACTTTCTGAATCCATGTACTTGTCTTTACTCGAATAAAAAAAGAAAATCTTTGGTATAGTTGGAAAAACATCTTTAAAAGGAGAACAACTCTGCATTTTTAGCTGCATTGTTTGAAAAAACTCCAGCAGTAACTTCAGACATTGGTGTTTGTTGATGTGAATAATAATTTTGATAAGATTGAGGTTTATCAACTGCTTCCATCAGACTTGTACAAAAGTAGCTATAAACTGGTTAAAGCCACAACATCATAAAACATCAGCTATAGAAACATTCATTAGAAAAAATGTTCAAACCTGCAGAAGTAATCTGGGTTTAATACTTTAGTGTTTAAATCTATACAAACAGAATAATGTTGTTTACTTGGGATCAAACTAAGCAATATCCATAATCCAGATGTTGCTCTAAAACTTTGTTCATTTCATGTCAGAAATCAGGGTAGCTTTCATTGGCGACTGTCATCTCTAAGAAACCCCCACATGTGTGAACAATAGGTCTTCTTTGGAAGCCCTGAACCTGTGTGAAGGACACAGTGATGTTTTTCCCTGGAAACAGATCTGATCCTGGAGAAAACCTGAGAAAACTGGAAAGATGGACAGAATCACTCTAAGATCTGCAGTTAGCTACTTCCTGATTAGTTTTTAAGGGCATTTGGGTCACTATGGAAAGTGACTGAATGGATTATTTTAGGTTGTGTTGGTTACAGTGCATCAAAGGCAGCTGAAGTTCCTGTCAGCTCTGGCTGATTTAGTGCAAACACATTACTCCACTCCTCTATAACAAAGGCTGACTCTTGGGGAAGTTTTTGGTGAGCAGCTCTTTTAAGATCTGCTGTGTTTCTTGCTGTCTGAGGCCTACGACAAATATGCAAATCAAGCAATTCTAATATCTTTGTCAAGACTTTCAGACTCTGAAATGCAGCCTCATTCACTGTCAGACACTCGTTCACTCTGAGTGTGAAAAACAAACTATTTAATGGATCACTTTCAGAGACACCAAGAGCCGCTTGTTCAAGAAGCTCAGCTGAAAGTTTTCTGGCTCAGAGCTTTTCTTTTTCCAGCCCAAAGCAATGATTGGCCCTACACTTTCCCTTTCTTCTTTTCCAAAGTCGTGTCACAGGTTTGGACCTTTAAAGTCATTTCCCATGATGCCCTGCTCATAAAGGTCATCCCAAACTCTGACAGCACATCTCTTAGAACACCACCATCCTCTACAGCCTTTTCCAATTTCCCCTCAGGAAGAATAACATTAAAGGTCGCTCAGCGCTCTAACAAACCACCGCCGTTCACTGGTTTTCCAGCTTCCTGAGCTATCGCTGATAACAGCCAGGAATCTTCTTCCTCCTCCACTTCAAACCTTCTCATCTCCTCCTCCACCTGCATTGCTCCAAAAGACTCACTATCAGAATGATCAGCTGAATTTCCAGATTGAACTTCTGGAAATGTGATTCTTTCATAAAGCTCTCCAACAGTGACCTTGTCCTCTGAAGGATTTGCTTCAAAGTTGGTTAGGCAAGGCAAGGAAAATGTATTTGTATAGCACAATTCAGTACAAAGACAATGCAAAGCGGTTTACATGGTTAAAATATAGGAAAATAAAACAGAATCAAAGCAAGTAGGAAAAAAAGAAAAATAATAAAAAATGCAGAAACAAGAAAGATAGTTAAAAACAGTTGGACTAAAGAAAATTAAAAAGTTGAACTAATGATGTTTCAGTTGAACTGTTTAACTAGAACAGTGGAAGGCAATCCTAAACAAATGTGTTTTTAGTCTTGATTTAAAGGAACTCAGGCTTTCCGCACTTTTACAATGTTCTGGTAGTTTGTTCCAGATAAGTGGAGCTTAAGAACTAAATACTGCTTCCTCAGTGAAAATTCGAAGTGAAAGTCTTCATTTATCCTCCCCTCTCATCCCATCACCCTCTGATGCTCCGCTGCTGCAGACCTATCAGCCCTGTGCATGCCTCCACCATGGCCAATCAGCATCCAGGACTCTGCTTTAAAAAGAACTGATCCACTAACGGCGTTTCTGCTCCATCAAGCTTCAACCCTCATCCACCATCATCATCCTCATTTCCATTTGGCTTCCCTCCTCCTTCGGCCTCCATTCCTCCACCAGTATCAGGCTCCTGGGGGGGAAGACGTACCCATCCTAATTCATCTGCTCAATAAGAGCATCATCATCCTCTATGCTGACGTCTTCCACCGAGGCCTGAGCACCAAAGGCTAGATTTCTCATTTCAGTTGTTGTGATTCTATAGTTAAATTCTATTCCCAGCCCGCTGGGAATTTATGTTTCTGATACTTTAAGATGTTTATTGCCCTCCCCTGTAGGGGGGGGTAAATATCTTATTTAATCAGATATTATTTCAGCTGTTATATACTGTTTATGACACACAGTCCTACTAACTGTGTGTTAGAACAATAGATGAAAGAGTGATTCGAGCTCTAATCATGGTCAAACAGTTATTTCTGCACATTAATGGAATAAATTCACCACAACTTCTGTTCCAAATATAAGATTTTATTAACAAAAATCATTCAGCTCCAAGTCAAACATATTTCAGTTTAACACTCTGAACTAAGACTAGTAAAACTCAACTAAACTAAACTAACTACTATGTACAAAGAGGAAGGGGAACATGGTTGAAAAACATATTACAGTTTAAGATGGATTCTGTGTTTGAAACCAAAGTTTATCTGGAAGAATTTGGGATCTGATCAAATTAGCTTTTCACTAATTTTAAAGAAATTGGAATGTTTTCAGACCAATTCACAATGCAAATCCAATTTGGCTCTAAAAGTTCTGAAACTCGAGAGAAATGTGTTGCAAAAGTTCTGTTTGCAGCAGTTCGGTTCTGAAAGGTTCTGACTCATCCTTGATGGTTCTGGGGATCTGGTTCCCCTGGGGCCCGCATCTCCACTGTGGGCCACAGTGGGCCCCAGCTTTGAGCGCAGGAGCAGAAGCAGGCTGGATCAGAAGAGTGCAAAAGAAGAGACAGAATCTTGTGTGCTCTGTGGTTTTCTCTGTCCTCATAGGGAGGGGGGTAGGTTTTCACACCTCTGCTGGTTTCCATGTGACTTGCCTGTGACTGCTTTGGCTGAAAAAAGGGGGGGCTGCTGAAGTCCCCCAGTTTTTATTCACCAAAGCTGCGTTTTCTTCTCTGGTCATCCTATCAGGATGAAATATGGACACTGGTTCCCACTGTCCAAAAAGTATGATCATGGCATATGGCATAACACTGTAAAGCTCTCTAATTGGTGCTCGTCTTCTCTGTGAGTCTTTCCAGGTTTAAACTCAGGTTTCTTTTTAGAAATATTACCTTCTAAATGTGTTCCCCCCTCAGAAGTTGAAGAGCTCTTTCTATTCAGTCTTTCTCTGTTCTGTCCTTGGAAACTCTCTCTTTTCAGGTTCCACCACTTTTCTGAGCACATCTGCACTAATTCATTATCTTTAACCAACCCAGCTCAATCTTTCTTTTACTTTTCTTAGCATTTGATTTGGGCGGCTCTTTGTTTCCCATCCTGTCTCTTTGGATCTGATTGATTCTTCTTCCCTTTAGTCTTTCATAAAGTTTGGACTTCCAGCTGCTGGGTTCTGGTTTTCTGTCTGCAGTGTCCAAAATCAGCCCCTCCATCACCATAGGATGGTAAATACTCCTCTAGTTCCTCATCCATCATCTGCTTTATTACACTGGGATCAATCTAGAGGAAGTTAAAAGAAATTAAACTAAGAAGTGCAAAGATCTGTTCTGGATTGAATCGTATCATAAAAACATTCTCTGTGTTTTACAGACCTTGTATCTTTCCATCTGCTCCATGTCTTCCTCTGGCACATGTCTGGATCTTAAATATTCCCAAAGCTCCTCCATCTTCTGCTCTTTGTGTTACTAGGAGGTGAGAGAAACAAGGTCTGTCTGCCTCACATAAATATCTGACAGTTTAAAGATTGAATCCAGCCCAGATTTAATACCAATAGATGGTTTGTTCTTGAATACCAGCAGTTTTCTCTTTAAACCAGCCTGCTAGTTTAGTCCTGATTGAAGCAAACGTCCCAACTGTCAAGGAGAGCAGAGCAGCGATGTTGATGGGTGACGACAGCACAGCTGGAAAATCTACAGTACAACCCCCTGAAAAACTGTGTTAGGAACCAAACTGGGCATTAGTGAACAGACAGACCTAAACTAACACAGCAACTGGAACCTTGGAGAAGGATGTGTTTAAAAGCTGGAGAACAGCAGCTCTCCAGGACTGGACTTGGACACCGCTTATCTAATCCATCCACTGGATCTCTGGCTGGATGACAAGGTGGTTGACCTGATGGATGAAGCTCCATCCATCTTCCCATCAACTCTGACCAGCTTCCTGGTACCTGCTGAAGAAAAGCACCCCCCAGCATGATGCTGCCACCACTGCAAGTGCCAAATAGTAAAGGCCTGATAGAGGCACTGCATGAAAAGTGAGATTTTCGTCCCCGTAAACTCCCGCAGATCTGCCTGATTTTCGTCAGTTTCCGACAATTTGCAACCCGTGCTTGTCCGCGTTTGTCGTGCCACAAATTGTCGGAAACGTACCATGACGTATGTGGAGAGCGATCAGCTGTACTAATGGCCCTAATTAGCATATGAATGCAGCAAACCCGCACGGCTGGCCAGGTCTGGCTTGAATAACCTTCTCAGTATTGGCTGAAACCACTATTCTCAAACAAATGAAATCGCTCGTGATTGGCAGCAAAACCACACGTGGCCACGCCAGGCTTTAATTTTCTTACTGAGTATTGGACGGAACCACTTCTTTTTAAACAAGTAAAGTCGCTCGTGATTGGTTGGCATATATATATATTTACATATAAATTTACATATATATTTATTCATATATATATATATATATATATATATATATATATATATATATATATATATATGTATATATATATATATATATATATATATATATATTTATTTATTCATTCATATATTTGTTCATTCATATGCTGTGTATTTATGTTATCCTACACTACTACACAATTATTATGCTACCATCAAGGACATGAATGAATTTATACAGGAAATGAACATTTGCCAGGAAGCTGTTTATGCAAAGAAAGAGCTTTATTAAAACACACACAACTATATACAACGCGTATCCAAACACATGCGTTTCTAAAAATTAAAACTCCGTGAACGGTCCGTTTGCTTCCTCGGGGTTGGAGGTAACAGGCAGCATTCCCTCCGAGGCAGGTCCGATGTGCAGACGCCTACTGTGCGTGGCCCTGTACTTCGGCATCGCTTCTAACCGGGACTGCAGCTTAACACAGAGTTCAGTGAGATCCGGCCTACGAAATGGCGGCCACCGTACAATCCATCCAGAGACACCGCCGAGGAAGGCGGACTTCCAGAGTTCCACTTCCTCATCTGCTAGCACACTCTGCCTCGCTTTCAGCAGCTGAAAAAAAAACAATGAATCAGCGCACTGCGTATGGACACAACACATCTATTAATGCACCTGAAAAATAGTCACCAAATAAAGTCTTACCCTCTTTCTTCTGGCCCGACTCCGAGCAGATAGCCTCCGCACGCAGCGTGTTGGCTGGCTGCGTATATCTGAAGCTCCTGCGTACCGTCTGAAAATACGTCTTACAGGCAGCTGGAAAACAATTAAATGAGAGTGGTATGAATAAAAAATCAAACACAAGTCACAGTAACAAGGAAGGAGAAAACATTAAAACAAGTCACTTACACACAATGTCGTCTTTATCAACATCGTGCAAATCTGGACTTGCTGATTATGGCTCCGAGCAAATAGGAGGTCACCGCCTCATTGTGAGGCGACAGTAGTCTGTGAAAACAAAATGTAAAGCTATGATCGGTATCTATCCGTATCCATTGCCTTTTACCGCAGAATGAAAGCATATTCTTTAAATCTTACCCTTGCTCCGGTTCATAGCGCCTGCAATTAGTCTCCGAGTTGTTAAGACGGCGTACTGCTACCTGTGAATCACAAAAAATACACTTTAATAAAGCTTGTTCTTGCAAGGCTACTATTAGCCGCTATTAGCCGTAGCTCAGGCTAGGCCGCGTTTAGCTTAGCAGGCAGTAATCGAACATATATTTACCGCTAGCATCTTTTCTTTGAGTTCGTCTTGTTCGATGCAGAGTCGCCATCGCGTCCAAGAGGAGTTTTACCCCGAAATCCCACATACTCCGCTCCAGACCGCCTGCACAAAGCAAAGCATCCATCCTCCACTGTGGCTCCAGACCGCGCCGCTCTGAGTTTCTTGGAGATCGTACAGAGCATGCGCGAGATGAACCAGGGTTTCCGCGGATCAATAAAAATAATTAAAAAATCATTCTTTTTTTTTTTTTTATCAAGGCCTTAATTGGCACTACAGTTATTTAAATATGTTTATCAAAGTATTTATAATTCTTTAATAAAAAATGCTTATAAAAACAATTTCGTCAGATAAATTATATCGCTGCAGGCGGAGAAAAAGCTAGAGGATATATATATACGTATATATGTGTGTGTGTGTGTTTACATACATACAGGAGTCATGGAGCTCTGCTTCCAGCTCCTTCATATTTCATGTACACTAATAACTTGTGTACATGGTTCTTGTTGATGGCATTAAAATCATTTCTAATAGCATTAAATTAGAGTCACTCATTCCTGTATGAACACTGTGAGCGCTTAATTTAATATGACATATTAAAAAAATCCCACCATCATCCAGCATATGTTCAGTTTCTGCCCAAATATATACACTATATTGCCAAAAGTATTTGCTCACCTGCCTTGACTCACATATGAGCTTAAGTGACATCCCGTTCCTAATCCATAGGGTTCAATATGACGTCGGTCCACCCTTTGCAGCTAGAACAGCTTCAACTCTTCTGGGAAGGCTGTCCACAAGGTTTAGGAGTGTGTTTATGGGAATTTTTGACCATTCTTCCAGAAGCGCATTTGTGAGGTCGCACACTGATGTTGGACGAGAAGGCCTGGCTCTCAGTCTCCGCTCTAATTCATCCCAAAGGTGTTCTATCGGGTTGAGGTCAGGACTCTGTGCAGGCCAGTCAAGTTCATCCACACCAGACTCTGTCATCCATGTCTTTATGGACCTTGCTTTGTGCACTGGTGCACAGTCATGTTGGAAGAGGAAGGGGCCAGCTCCAAACTGTTCCCACAAAGTTGGGAGCATGGAATTGTCCAAAATGTCTTGGTATGCTGAAGCATTCAGAGTTCCTTTCACTGGAACTAAGGGGCCAAGCCCAGCTCCTGAAAAACAACCCCACACCATAATCCCCCCTCCACCAAACTTTACACTTGGCACAATGCAGTCAGACAAGTACCGTTCTCCTGGCAACCGCCAAACCCAGACCCGTCCATCAGATTGCCAGATGGAGAAGCGCGATTCGTCACTCCAGAGAACGCGTCTCCACTGCTCTAGAGTCCAGTGGCGGCGTGCTTTACACCACCGCATCCGACGCTTTGCATTGCACTTGGTGATGTATGGCTTGGATGCAGCTGCTCGACCATGGAAACCCATTCCATGAAGCTCTCTGCGCACTGTTCTTGAGCTAATCTGAAGGCCACATGAAGTTTGGAGGTCTGTAGTGATTGACTCTGCAGAAAGTTGGCGACCTCTTCGCACTATGCGCTTCAGCATCCGCTGACCCCGCTCCGTCAGTTTACGTGGCCTACCACTTCGTGGCTGAGTTGCTGTCGTTCCCAAACACTTCCATTTTCTTATAATACAGCTGACAGTTGACTGTGGAATATTTAGGAGCGAGGAAATTTCACGACTGGATTTGTTGCACAGGTGGCATCCTATCACAGTTCCACGCTGGAATTCACTGAGCTCCTGAGAGCGACCCATTCTTTCACAAATGTTTGTAAAAACAGTCTGCATGCCTAGGTGCTTGAATTTATACACCTGTGGCCATGGAAGTGATTGGAACACCTGATTCCAATAATTTGGATGGGTGAGCAAATACTTTTGGCAATATAGTGTATATATTTGTAGATTTTTGTAACGGGGATAAGGATAATTCAAAACTGCTTTTTTTTTATAATGAACTTGTTCTCTACTTCCAAACTCAGCATCTCTTTTCATTCCTGTAATAAGAAGTTTCTTTTGAATGGATTTGATAAAAGTTTAAGTCCCTCGGTATAAAATAAATATTTTGATGGAGATGAGAAATCTGCTTCCTCGTTGGTGAATAACCAATAGTTTGGATCCAATCATTTAAATAAACGGTGTTAGTTTTTTTTTTTAATATATATATATATATATATAAGAATTGTGCTATAATTTCTAGTCACCGATCTGTTGCTGCTATATTTTAATTTGACGAACCAGAATTTGTCGATGTTCTTTTTCCTGTTTGGTGCGATTGCAATTGCGGATCTTGACCTGGCCGGACCTTATGACCACAGTGTACCAATCTTCTGATGGCTACTTCCAACAGGATAATGCGCCATGTTATAAAGTGAATCATCTCAGACTCATTTCTTGAAACTTTTCCACTTAAGTAATTGTGAATTGAGCATATTGACAGACAACATTTTATTTTTTATCTTAAATGCAATTTTTTCTTTTTATAATTACTGCTCTAAATGTATTGCTCTGTCAGCTAAAGATGTGTTTTGGTCTCTATACTTTAATTAAATAAATCAATTCAAGCTAAAATGTAAGAGGCTATACTGAGCCTGATCTCTTTGTATCAGAGATTTTCTTACCTTTTAGAAAAATGTCACTTGGAGTAAAACCCCCCTGCAACCCTGATTTGCATCTGTATATCTCACAGCATGTTCATTTACATGTTAAAGCCTCCCCTAGAATTCCATGGGGGGGAGGCATGGGGGGAACACTGCCTAAGAGAGTCCACGTCAATTTCTGACAATTTACGGGAGTTTTCGGCGAAGCCTGCAAATTGTCGTAAACTGCCGCTAACCTGAAGTTCCACGACAATCTACAGTGCCGCATATTGACGAAAATCCCACTTTTCATGCAGTGAGGCAGCTGTTCTGTTCCTGGCCTCAGAGAACAAACAGCATCATGGAGACTAAGGAACTCAGCAGACAGGTCAGGGAGCAGCTGGTGGAGAAGTTGGAAGGAGTTGGAAACTTTTCAAAGCCACATATCTCCAGATACCAAAGAAATAATGAAAGCTTTTATTCACAGGTGAATCATCCAGGAGCTCCAGGTGGAGTTACTGACAGGTTGGTTGTTCTGGTGACTTGTTCTTAATCCAGGATCTGGGCCCCTCTGCAGGCTAACAATCAAAACAGTTTCACTCATTAAACTGTTTTTTATATTTATAATCGTGTGCTTTGTGTTGCTGCAGCCTGTTATTGAGTGTAAAATCCTGGAATTTGACTCATTTTGCTTCAGAAAGTAATTTATGAATCAATGTGAGACTGTCTAGAGATAGATTGTAGGGATCAGGAAGTGTTGCTATAAATCTAAAAGCTAATTAATGACACAGTGAGATGAACCTGTTTAATGCTCAGTCCTGATGTAAACTCCAGCTGCTGGAAGCAGGAGTTTTATCTAAGTTCAACATGTGAGCTCAAAAAAGTGGGACTAAGCTAAATTAATATTTACAAAATAAATACTAGTAACCGTTACATAAAAAAATTGTCTGTCTGCAGTTTGGTATATTGTTATGATGTTTGAATTAAATTTGAAGTATTAATCAATTGCATTTTACTAATTTTTGTTTGAATAATATCAGCTGAAATCACTGAGTAGAATTTGATACTATTTTGTCAGTAAAGTCAACAATGTCGAAAAATTAATAAATTCTACTAATGGGAATTCTGTAGTTTTAAACACTGTACACTTCCGCCTAAGGCATTTGCGCCATACGCACGTTGATGTCTGCCACACCCGCCATCAACTAATATCTGCTCAAGGTAAGAGGCTTTAATAAAAACACAAAGCTTTATATCTATGATACTACAGCAGTTGAACATTGTTTTGCCTTAGCCCGAGTTACCTAACAAGTTTACTGGCAGTAAATTAAGTTTATTGTAGCCTTTATCAGTCGGAGTCAGATTCAAAGTCAGTCGGAGCTTAAAAAATTGCGCGCGCGGAGATGTGTTTAAGCTAGCGCGACTTATGACTCAAATATAATGCCAAAGACAAGGTGTTACACTAACGACGTTCGTGTTTTTGATCTCTTCAAACGCGAATATCCAACTTGAAACTAACTTCACTGCGGTCGCACAGTACACGCTGCACCCCTGAATAAAAGTTTCTGGAATCAAGTTGTAGAGCACTGTAACTAATGTTACTTTTTGCACTTTCCTACTTGCCCTCCTATTTGCATGGTCTATGCATATTTCAGTGATAATTTATCTAGCATGGATTTTTATTCATGGCATGGAAAATTCAACTCGCCATAAAAAAAATACGTATGTATATGTATGTATATACAGGGCCGGTTCTAGCCCTTTGGTTGCCCTAGGCCAGATTGAGTTTTGCGCCCACCCCCCCACCTCCCCCTCAATTTTTTTAACAGAACTGGTATTGCTTCTATTGCTTAACAAGTGAGCATAACAAAAACGTTTCTAGCCTTCAATAAACATGGCTAATGTAATAGGCCACTTCGAAATGACATAAAACTAACTAGAATATATTTTCACAATTTTTGGTCATGTTTTTAGCGATTAGGAAAATATTTAACAAATAAATAATTGTATTTTAAATTAAATGTAATTTTTAATAAATGTTGGCATCAGTAGTTTAATTAAATATAGAGCAATATACAACTGTTTTACTCATGTTTCTCGCCAAAAACAAAATTTCCCGTTTTCTTTACGTTACACTTGAACGCATCATGATAACCTAATTGTCGTTTTACTGAGCCAATCTGAACACATCATCACGCAGCACGTCTGAAACGAATTTACTTTTCAAGCTAACTAGCTTGTATGCTTCCGATTACAACACGGATTTCACAATGAATATTTTTAACTGATCGGACAAGCTACAAAGTCTGTGTGCGCTTACCAGTGGTACTCTGAGTGGATGATTAAGATTTAATAAAATATATTTATTAAAATCTTTATTTTAAATAATTTTTTATATATTTATAAAAAAAAAAAAAAAAAAAAAAACCAAAAAATAAAAATAAATAACCAAAAAAATAAAAAAAAATAATAATTTTTTAATTTTTCCCCCCCCCAATATTTTTTTTTTTTTTTTTTTTTTTATATACAACCAAATAAAAAAAATAAAAAAAAAACACCTCCCCCCAAAAAAGAAAAAAAAAAAAAAAAAAAACAAAAACCAAAAAAAAAAAAACCCACCAAAACACCCCACCACCCCACCCCCCAACCCCCCACCCAACACACAAACCACACCACACAAAACACAAACCCCCAAAAAAACACCCCCACACAAACAAACCCCCAACACACACCCAAAACAAACCAAAACCCCCCCCCCCCCCCCCAAAAAAAAACCCCCAAAAAAAAAAAAAATAAAAACCCAAAAAAAAAAATAAAAAAATAATCATAAAAAAAATACAATTATATGGGCCGACTGCGGCGGCAGCAGCAGGAGGAGGAGGAGTCTTTTCCGTTCAGCCATCCTCGAGTCGCGAGCTAAGTTAACTGCCAGACTTCACTAGTTTTACTTTTAATATCTGTTTGCTTACAATTTCATTCCAAAATATTGGTGTACATGCTGCAGTGATTGACGTCACAACTTCCGGGTTGGATGGCGCTTGAAAAGTGATCAGAATCTTTTCCGATTTTCTTTTAAATGTGAAAAAATAAATAAAAAAACGGTGGTATACTTATTTGTTCATATTTTGCTATTCATATATACGTAAGGTTAAGTCAAACTGACGGACGCTTCATAACCGTTTAATTCGCTTTTTTTTCTAATTCTATGATTAATGGGAAGTAAGCCTAAGGGCGACGCTAGAGGGCGCCCCCAACACATTTGTCGCCCTAGGCAATTGCCTAGCTCGCCTATAGCAATCGCAGGCCCTGTGTATATATATATATATATATATATATATATATATATATATATATATATGTAAATGTATGTACATATATATATATGTATATATATTTATATGTATGTATATGTATATATATTTATATATATGTATATGTATATATATTTGTATGTATGTATGTATGTATATGTATGTATATATGTATGTATGTATGTATGTATGTATATCTGTATATGTATCTATATATATGTATATGTATGTATGTATATATATGTATTTATGTATGTTTGTATATATATATATGTATGTATATATATATATATGTATGTGTATATATATATGTATGTATGTGTGTATATATATGTGTATGTATATGTAACAAATGATCTTGTTGTGTATATGACTGTGAGACAGTCTATCACAGTCAAGTCTGTTAATCTAATAATTATGGATCTAACTGTACGTACAAAAGCAAGTGTAAACTTTTGTTGCTTGTTTGGCTGAATTTCATATATTCCTTCTTCTGAGTTTGTGCTTAAAATATTATTTCATCCAAATGAATTAAAGCTATGCATTTTTTCTAGGTGTATAAAGAATCTACCAACACTTATCTGTCAACACTTAAAGACCGCAGGTATGTATTGCACTTACTAAATACATGCTGTTATACTACTCTACAGAACTACTTCACATACAGTATATTGTGTAAAGGTTCATTCTCTGTTTTGCAACACAATGTTGATAACACTTATAAAAATCATGTTTTTATCAACTTTTGCTGGCTACGCAAATTTGATACAGTTTAACCCGAAGTTAAAACTTGAACTTGAAATGAAAGCAGCATAAAATATAGAGAATATTTTTCTTAGATATGCAGTATTTCTATAATACCATATACCCATATAATTATTAGCACTATTATTGAAGTAGGTTACTCTTTATACAGTTATACTGTATACAAGTTAATAGTTCCTTTTTTTCTTATTACTTTAGGTTTTTGCTGATGGGATGGCAGTGTAAGATCTGCAAGTCTTTGTCTGCTACAAAAGGGAACCTACTAAAGCATTACAGACTAGAGCACACAACATTTGGTCACGGGCAATCTCAGCCATGTCCCTATAGTGGTTGCCCTTGCACATTCAAAACGCAGAGTGCTCTTCGCACACATTTGTCCAGGTACCATACCTCTAAGGAAAGTCTACAGCCATATATCTCCACTTTCAAGTGTTTAGTTTGTGATGCTAGTTGTTCTACTGAGAAGGATTTCTTTCAACATATTGGAAATCATCTGAAAGGCCATGAAACTGTCTTTTGTGTATTTGAAGGGTGCAGTTTTCGGACAAATATTTACAATACATTTCTAAAACACAAAAGCAGAAGACACCAACCCTATTCTTTGAGTGATTTTAAGCAAGCTGTGTATGAAAGACACTATGATCAGACAGCTGACCTCTCTGATTTACCAGAAGCCAGTGCTGATGAGGGAACTAGTCTAGATGGTGATCCCGAATGTGCATCATACCTAGTTCTGAAAAGAATTGCTTTGCTTCTGCTGAAGCTAGAAAGTATATGCAATGCATCTGTGAGGTGCATTGATGCCTTGGTTGAAGACCTTCACTTCATTTCATCTGCAGCATCTGTTGCCGTTGTAAGAAATACACTCGATTCAACATTTAGATCAAATAAATGCACTGTAGACCAGGCATTCATATGTGTCTTGGCAGAACAACTGTGCAACTTCCATCCCATTAGTACAGCACTAGGGGCAGGTGGTCCTCTTAGCACAGCTTTTAAGAGAAGAAGATATTTTAAAGAGCATTTCCAGTGTGTTGACCCTGTTGAATATATTCTGGATTTTCAAAAGAACAAGACCTTTCAGTATGTGCCCATTCTCAAAACTCTGCAGGAAATTGTAAAGAATAAAGACGTTGCAGACGGAATTATATCCAGGTGTTCAAACAGCACTGGATATATTAAGTCAATTTTTGATGGCAAATTTTACAGACAAAATGATTTTTATGCTGGAGAAGAAACACGACTCTCAATAATCCTTTATGTAGATGATTTTGAGGTGTGTAACCCTCTAGGGACCTCAAGGAAAAAACATAAAATTACAGCCATTTATTGGATTTTGGCAAATTTACCAATTGAATTGCAATCTGAATTAACATCAATACACCTAGCTTTACTTTGCAAAGCTGTTGATGTCAAAGAGTTTGAATACAAAGTAGTTTTGGAACCACTATTAAAAGATCTTGTCACTCTAGAAAAAGAAGGAGTTTTCATTCCCAGTGCTGGAAAAAGTATTAAAGGGACAGTACACTGTGTTTCAGCTGATAATCTCGGGGCACATTCAATCAGTGGACTAGTTGAAAGTTTCACAGGGCCATACACGTGTAGGTTTTGTCTTGGACATTCTTCCAAGTACCAGACACATGAAGTGCGAGGTGGAGCATTTCCACCCCGTACAAAGGAGGACCATAGTTTGCATGTACACACTGTTAAAGAAAATCCCAGTTTAACACATTTCTTTGGTGTAAAGCGGTCGTGTCCATTGACCGACAAACTGACTCACTTTCACTTTGTCTCTGGATACCCACCAGATGTACTTCATGATGTTTTTGAAGGGATTGTTCCAAGGGAACTAGCATTGTGTATTCAGGTTTTCACTAGAAAAAAATACTTTAATTTAACTCAACTTAATGAGTTAATTAAATGTTTCCCCTATAAGGGCTCAGACAAAACCAATAGCCCTCAGGAAATCCCTCAAAATTACATCACTCGCAAATCTATAGGGGGAAATGCTCATGAAAACTGGGCCCTAATACGTTTGTTGCCACTCATTGTTGGTTCACTGATACCTGAGGGTGATTGTGCTTGGCAGGTTCTTCTGACTTTAAAAGACATAGTTGAACTGGTGGTTGCTCCTGTTCATACACTTGAAACTATTGCATATCTTGACTCTAAAATATCTGAACATCGTGACAGACTTTTGGCAGTTTTTCCAGAAGAGACACTGACACCAAAACACCATTTTTTGGAGCACTACCCCACATTGATTGAAGAATATGGATCTCTGGTTGGTGTGTTTGGACAATGCGCTTCGAAGCAAAACACAGCTTTTTTAAGAAGGTTGCGAGGCACACTAACAATTTCAGGAATGTCTTGTTGACCCTTTCGACAAGACACCAGATGATGATGGCACATCACCTGCAAACAGATGGTGGAAAGCAGGCACTGTGTGTTACTAAAATATCTGAGGTGCCTTTAAATGTGCTGCATCCAGACATACAGGGACTCTTAAGAGAAACATCACCACTTCTGTCTGTTGTGCTGTTAGCCAAGACTGTCACCTGTTATGGAACAAGGTACAATGTTGGGATGATCCTGTCCTATGGCTCTACAGGTGGACTTCCTGATTTTGCTGAGATTATTCAGATTGCTATTTTGGACAACTGTGTACACTTCATTGTAAAGTTACTGGCTGCCTGGTATGAATAGCATCTAAGGTCTTTTCAGTTGGAGGACACTGGGAAAATGGCACTTTGGGAGCAGCAGAAACTTGGTGATGTCTACCCCTTGGCTGCGTACAGTGTGGGAGGAAAATGCTTGGTTACACTCAAACGTCACATCTGTTGTCCGTTTTAGGTAAATTATATTGAACCTTACATCTGTACATACATAATGTTATCTGTATTCTGGTTCATGCAACTGGAATTTTAATTTCTTTTGAGTAATTATATGATATAATTATGGCTTACATATATATTGTTGTGATTTCATCATTCAGGTAATAATAATAATAATTTTTAACTTGTTTGGTGTCCATATCTAAAATATAACTTTAAAAAACCCATATAAATTTTATACACGCAAACCTTTGATAGATCCGGCCCTTAGTGTTAAAAACTGCACCTTGACCTTGAGTAATATTAATTTATGTGTTTTTCGTTTTCATTTCAGGCTCCTAGCAATCCTAACATCAACACAACCAGAGACATTGTCATCCGGTGTCTGATGTTGTACCTTGGGGAATCTGCCGATCAGCTCTTTAAAGAGTATGATGTAAGTTAAAATGCATAACTCTTTCAATCTCTATTTATTAAGGACCATCTCCTTTAGCTGCACAGTCTAAAATACAAAATGTTCTCATTATTTTAGGATGCAGATGAAGACAGTGTGGCACAGGACCTTGCTGTAGAAAGGATGAAAATTTACAGCATCCAGAGTAATCTGTCAGAGGGTACAGAGGACATCGGAATCGTGATAGATGGTACAAAGGTTCTGACCGCTCTGGGTAACTTTCCAAGAGCTTGTGCCATGCTTGTTGGTTTGACGTATGCAGTGAATCTTGCTTATCCCAAGGAGCTCAGGTACACTTTCGAAGCCTTTCAGAAACTCTTCCTGGAGCTGGACTGTTCAAAGCTTTCTCCAAAAGTGAACAGCCTCAAGAGCAAGCTACTGGCTTAAGAAAGGGAGCCTAAATACACTGGTGTGCTCAGTTATTCTGTGTGTTCAAGTGATTTAAGTGTTCAAGTTTTGTTAAAAAATAATGTTATCCATACTCATCTGAAGGGGATGATGTTTTTTTGTAGCTTGGTGTTCAAGAAGTAACAAGTAAATGATAATGCTGCACTATAACTAGGACAGTGACAGTTGTGTCTTGATAACACAGAGTTTCTAGATGGACTATGAACACTTTGCCCCCACCTTAGGACATGGATGCCAGTGACACAATCCACTTTCACAGAGGCAAAAAAAGACACTCCTCTTGTTTTTCATAATTCTTCTGTTTGTTCTTGCAACAGCAATCCACAGCTATATTATGAAGATAGGACAGTATTCTGCTGGGTCTTTACCTCTGTTTTGTGACCCTGGTAATTGTGAGCACAAGCTGTACTGATCTGACACTGATCTGAGGAGCCTACCTGTTCAATTGGCCTGCCTCAAATAGCAAGTGCCTTTGTTAAATATATTTTGCCATACTCATTTGAGGGGCTTGTTGTAATTCTGTTGTGTACACCAGGATTTCTTTGTATTTTGGCCTTTTACACGAAAAATGTTCAGAATATATGTGTAAACGAAGTTGCACAAATAAATGTTTACCTGCTGTTGTTCTAAATGTGGTCATTTGTTAACTGCCCTTCTGTAAATTCTTGCAAAGAACACATTATATTGAGTAGATTCTACATAAAAAATATATGGCAACAAAGTGACAATCAATAACATTAAATAGATTTTAAGTAATGTGGTACCAATTATAAGTTCATTTGAACAATTAAGTTATGTAAAAATAAATAACAATTTCAGTTTAAATGTGTTGAATTAAGTAACATTGTTCCAGGTTATGAGTTGATGTAGCTTATTTTATTTATTTAATCTAAATCATTTGTATCCAGATATTTAGACAGATAGAATCATTTTCACGCATATAATTATTAAATATAAATCAATATTATCCAGATATTTAGTAAATAGAAATCTATTTCATCCACATAATTATTAAATATTATTTAATTCCACATAATAAATTAGTAAATCTAAATCACTTTTTCACAAATATTTGGTATATCTAAATCACTTTCTTTCGGATACATAGTAAATATTAATCAATTTTCCCTGTATAGTTGATTTGGATTTACTCAACATTTGCCATATTATAAGTAAATCCAAAGTATTTCAACCAATGATTTCATTATTTTGTATTTAAAACTTTTGTTTAAATTTGTTTAATTAAATCAATGGTTTTTAATCAAAGTTGAAGTAATTAAAATCTATTCAATTATATTAAGTGTCACTTTGTTGCCTTAATTTTTTTAAGTAGACAATGGTCAAAATTTTCTGAGTGCAGAAGGTGGAGAAAGAGAGCAGAGTTTTGGTTCCCCTCAGTGCTGCTCCTGATGTTAGAAACCTTTAACTGGACTCTGCTCCAGATATCTGAGCAGCTTACTGAGGAATCCAGCTACTATTCTTTGTTTTCTCACTAAATGAGCTCAGAGATTAAAAAGTTTGATTTGAAAAGATTAAAAATAATCAAGGATCCACATTAAACACTGTAAAACATGAAACAGTTACCTCACAGCAAACTAAGGGGTTATTGCTCAGCAAAGTTTGTTGTTGATGATCTAACTTTGATGAATGAAACCCTTTGGCATGAAAACGCCCCTAAACTCAAGAGATGAAGCAAAGATGTTTTGACATTGTGCTCTTTTCTTTGATTTTTCTCCTTCTAAATAACATCAGAGTCATTAAAACATTACAAACTCCCCTTGTAACTATATTCCCATGTGGTTATATTTGCTGTTCATACTACAAACAGCTATAGAGACCTGGTAGACTCAGCCTTATTCTGCTGCAGCCTAAACCTCTGACTCTATTTACCTTCAATGATTAAAGAAGATAGATCCCTGAATATAGAAACACTCACTGCTTACATTTTAACTTGGCTTTTGGGAAATATTTCTTTACATTTGTTTCTATTTACTCATTACTGTATTTTCCTTTATTCTAAAATATTTGTTTTATTACTTAATAGTTCAATATTTTCTTTTTTTATTGTTAAATAACATTGTTTATTTTATTAACTTCATCCGTATCGCTGTGTAAAACACTTTTAGTCAAATTTGGAGAACAAGTTGTGTAACATAGTTTCCCTCTCTGCCTCTCCGTAATGATGGTTAGATGATAATAAATAATCCATCCATGTTTTCCTGCTTATTCTGTCAGGGTCCCGGTGGGGCCGGTGCCTATCTCCAGCAGTCTATGGGCCAAAGGCAGGTTCACCCTGGACAGGTCACTAGTCTGTCACAGGGATAATAAAAAGGATTACCCAAAATATAAACTCAACATAAAGCAAAAGTAGGGTTACTTGGTAAAAAGGAAAATCAATAAGAAAGTTATTAAAAATAGAAATATTACTTAAAATAATAAAAACCTGAATTCAGTAAAGGAATGAGGAAAGTGTTCAGGGATGTTATCAGCAGTAACGGGATTGGTTAGCAACCCTCTGTTTATTGTTCATTTCCTGCCGCCATGTTCTCCCTTCCTTAATCCTCTAGAGGAATTGTGTCCAGTAGGAAGGTCTAGCAGCTGCCATTTACTCTAGAAGATCTTCTGCAGTCCATGGACTTGGCTGTCTGATGGTGTCTGTTGATGCATGCAGGCTGGATCAGACACACAAGGTCTTTGTTTCCGTTGCCTGGCCAGAGAAAGTGCAGCTTGTGTCGATGAGGTCCTGAGGCCTAATCCAGCTGACAGAACTGATGCAGATGTGGAGTAAATACTGTAATGATACACAGTATACTGGACTGTCAGCCATACTGGGCTGTCAGATTATTTCTACTGTAGAAATGTAGAGTCAGGAAAAACAAATTATACTAGTAAGCACTGAGTTTTATATACCTAGAAATGTTAACTTTGTTTTTTTACTTCCTGAAATTCCTTTTCTGCTGAAAAAATGTAATTTAGTACCTCTATTAATACAGTTCCCACTAGGAATTAGATTTTACCAGGAAGAATCATATTTTAGTGATCTAGAAATGGAACAACAGAGGAGAGGGCTTCTAATAAATGTCAAAACGGCCTGCCATATTAGACTTCATATAAACTTATGCAGCAATCTTCTTCTTTGCCATCACCTCTCCTTTGCAGCTCTAGTGCTGTTGCTCTGTCTTTTTTTTATTCCAATTTGCGTTTTTCTTTTCTTCATTAAAATCTCTAGTTCCACTGGGGTGGAATTGGCACTTCCTGTTGTCATGGTGACTTGTCGAATCTGGGCTTCACTGATGTCTTTTGATACATTTTACCACGTGTTCAACTCTGAAAACTCAAGAGTTTCCAACCTTAGGTTACATCAATTCAGGGTTGAGGATTGGAGACTGAGTTTGTTCAACCCGATTATTGAAACAGACCCTGTGACTGACAACACTGAAACAGAACTGAGTGAGGAAGAGGATGAAGATGAACAGAAGTTGGAGGTTGGTCAAAATGAGAAAAAACAGAAAAAGTGAGGATTGTGTTCTCAAAGACCACCTGCTGGAGGAGAAGAGAAAACTGAATGAAGAGCTGTTTGGGAAGAAGATGGAAGAGCAATTTCTAGAAATGATGTGATGGTCAAATATTACACAGATCTTCCATGTTTTCCAGTTCTTATGTGACACTGTGCTGAGCTCTGACCTATATGTGCCCCAGTATTGTTGGAAAAGTCTTATGGCCATTTTGTTTATTCGTTTTACCTGGAAAGCATTGAACCTTGCTTTCCATACATTAATAAATGAACAACGGAAATATTCTTCTGCTTTTCTAATTAGTCTTCAAGTATTACACAGATATGCAGTAGTAATAAAACTGAACATTGAACACAGAGGAATAAATATAAGTGAATACCTATCATTTGGCAGGGGTGCAAAATAAATGCAATCACATGTAAACAAAAACAAGCACTATTGTACAAAACACTGGAGAATGCAGCTCAACTTGAATTTAGTCAAAAAAAGTCAAATGCCACAGTGATTGAAAACAAATCTCATAGAGGTATGTTGTGAATGAGGTAAAATGTGGAGTTGTAACTATAAAAACATGGATTAGAGTAGAGCTGCAACACCTGTGTAGGGCTCAGTGGTACAGCAATGAGCAGACTACGTGGCCAGAAGAAGAGATGATGACCTGTGGTTCAAGCTAAGGTTCATTTAGGGGTCAAGAGTGCAAAACCTAAAACAAAAGAAATTCAAAGTTTATACCAAAACAGACATGACATCCATCAAAGAAAATGGAAAATAAGACAAGTAGAGAAGTTGGTGCTTGTTTAAAATCCACATAGCATAGCGCTCTAGTTGCAGCTCTGAACATGCTATGAAATGATCCTGTAACATTTGCTGCTGTGATCCTAATATATTTTAACACCATGTCCAACTGATGACTGACATTATGATCTAATCATAAATCCAGCAAAGCCTTACAACATAACCTAAAACTGACTGTAGATATTTCATTTTCTTTGTGATTTTGGCATAATATGTGATCTAAGCTGAATGCAGCAGAATAATGGCAATAAAATGTAACCTGAATGTTATGGTTCAGTGAAGCCGAAGGACAATAAGCAACAACCAGAATAAAGTTAATTATTATAATATTTATTGTTTCACGGTTAAGAGGGTTTAACTTTAACTTTATAACATTAACTTATCCATTCTTTGTCAATCCAATACTGTTCAGCCGGAATTTAAACACCACTTCAGGCAGACAAACCCACATAAACCACTTCAATGCTCACTGCAAACTAAAATGCACTCGATTCACTGCAAAATGATCACATGCATCCAAACTCATGATCACACCATCACTGATCAGGTCTCAGATACCTAAGATTTACAGAGATGTAAATATTCAGGAAGTGATCCAAGGACAACAGGACAGAACAAACAAAATAAATGGAAGGTTGTTAGCCCGCCCTCACAAGGACTAAGAGGAGACAAGCAATCCAAACTGGACGGAGTAACAAAACATAAAATCTAACTCTAAAAGGAGAGCAGGAAGCAGTGATAAAACTGTAAAAACAAACAGACTAAAATGACTAAATACTTATTGAATCACTTTAATCATGTCAATCTAAAACACATAAAAAAAACTGCATACCTGCGCCGCATAAATCAGCACTCTAAAGTCAAACTTGATCAAGTAGATCCAGTGCAGCCCTACCAAATAAAAACAATATAAAAAACATACAATTCAATCTGATTAAAAAAGACATGTATTAGCCTACCTGCAGCGTCAAACAACCACACACCCAGGTAATTAACATCAATAATGCTGCCCTGTATAAAAACACCACATCAGCACAGACGCATTTAAGGCGGGCAGACACAGCTGTGCTGTGAATGGACCAGAGCGGGGAAATAATATAGATAACCAGAGTGAGGCAAGCAGGGAAACATCGAGTAGTGAAAGTATGAGTCCAAAAAGAGGAAATGCTTCAGTGAAAGCAGATGTAGGAAAGAGGGGAAGACTGGGGAAAAACTGTGGTGAGTCTGAAGAAGAAATGGAGGAAAAAAAGGGAGTTCAAAGTAATTGTTAGAGTTAACGAGGAAGAGGTGTTGCAAACGATCAGTCCAGTGAGACTATCCACCATCCTGAAGAATCAAGTGGGGGACATCACTAAAGCAAAAGTTTGAAGAGGTGGAAACTTAATGATAAGTTGTAATACAGAAGAGCAAAAAGACAGAGAATATAGGATGGAAGAAATTGGAAAGTATAAAGAGACAAGTGTGAGTCTGGTACAAGAAGGAAGCAAATGGAGGAAGGGAGTGATCTGGGGGATCCCCATTGAGGTCTCAAATGAGGAAATAAAATCAAATCTCAGAGGAGGAAGAATTAAAGATCTAAGAAGGCTTCAGATCTTTAAACATGGAGAGAAAATGGACAGTGAAAGTGTTTTGATAGAGTTTGATGAAGAAAGACTTCCAGAGAGAGTCTATTTGGGATATTTGACCTGCAATGTCAGAGAGTATGTCCCACCACCAATGAGATGCTTTAAATGTCAAAGATTTGGCCATACAGCGCAGACATGTAAAGGAAAGAGAAGATGTGCACGATGAGGAGAGGACCATGGATATGAACAGTACAACAATGCACTTATTTCATGTTTAGGAACGATTATGCAAAGAATGGTAACGGAAAGAATTACATATTATGTAGAAAGTAAAGGACTTTTGTCTTCGTGTCAAAGTGGATTCAGAAAAGGAAGGAATTTGACTGTATGATCTGGTTGAACTGTAAAGTGCCTTGAGATGACATGTGTTGTGAATTTGGTGCTATATAAATAAACTGAATTGAATTGAATTGAGTTCAATGGATCCAGTTGTGTGTTTGGAATCAGATATTAGAACAGCTCACATTAATAGGGAAGTAGTGGTAGCAATATTTTTAATATTGAGAAAGCATATGACATGAAATGGAAGGATGGATAGCTTATGAAATTATATAAAATGGGGATTATAGGAAGGGATTATAATTGGATTAAAGATCTTTTGCTTAATAGAGTTATACAGGTACAGATGGGAGTAACGAGGTCTGATAAATATAAAATTAATAATGGAACTCCACAGGGAAGTATTATCAGTCCTTTATTATTCTCAATCATGATTAATTATGTTTTTACAGAAGTAGATCAGGATGTTATGCAGTCTTTATTTGCTGATTATGGAGCCTTTGTCTTAAAAAGGGAAAAATGTAAGATTAGTGTTTAAGAAAATACAAAATGCTATTAATGCTGTTGAGAATTGGGCTTAAATTCTCAGCAGGTAAAAAAAAGACTGTTGTATTCAGTAGGAAGAAATTTGAGGAAATTGATTTAAAAATCTATGGAGAAAAAATAAAAACATTAAGTAAATTTAGTTTTTAGGAATCATGTTTGATTCCAATCCCTTATGGGGGATCAGGTTAAATATATTGAAGGGAAATGGAAAAAAGTTATAAATATAATGAAGTGTTTAAATAAATTTTAAAAAGATTGATGTTGCCTTGATTAGATCCGTGTTGGATTACGGATGTGTAGTTTATAGGCAGGCTGTGAAAACAGTGATTAGTAAATTAGAGATAATTCAGAATCAAGGTTTGAGATCATGCTGTGGAGCCATGAAGACATCTCCATCTTTGGCAGTGCAGCTGGAAATGGGGGAGATTCCTTTATATTTAAGACAAAAGCAACTAATGTTGAATTATTGGGTGAGTTTGCAGGGACATAAGGAGGAGAATAATCCAGCAGTAAGAATCCTAAAACCTTGCTGGGAGAGTGGAAAAGCTAAAATAGCAGCAGATAAATTCATAAGGGAAATAGGCAGACAGGGAAAGAGATACTCTGCTGCAGTGCCTTATCCAATTACACCATTTTGGTTGTTTCCACATGCAAATGTAGATCTAAAGGTTTATAAAGAAATGCAGATTAATAAAGATAATAACTGGGTAAATTTAGGAAATGACAGAATTAAGAGTAGCTATAAATCCTTCACAATTATTGATATAGATGGTTCAAAAGATTGAGTTTCAAATAAAAGAGGATTTGCTTCTGTTATTCCTGAACTTGGTGTATTTAGAAAACAAAGAACATCTGATCATTTAGCTGTGTATACAGTGGAAATGTTAGCCATACTTCTGGCCTTACAGTGGATAGAGCAAAATAACATTGAAACAGTTCTGATATGTTCAGATTCATTATCATCATTAATGTCTATTTTAAATGTTTCATCTGAAAGCCGTATGGAGTTAGTATATGAAATGTATCAAGTTATATTTAGAATGACCCAAATTCAAATAGAGATTAGGTTTATGTGGATACCTGCTCATAAAGATATAGAAGGGAATGATATGGCAGATCATTTAGCTAAGATGTCTTTAAAACTAAGTAGAATTATGGAAATAGCATATTGTAAATCTGAAATAAAATCAATCATTAAGAGCTAAATTAATTCTGAATGGCAACAATTGTTGGAAGAAGGAACTAAAGGTCGTCATTTATTTCATATACAAAAGAAAGTAGGGAATATGGAAACAATAAGAAAAAATGAGAAAGAACAAGTAGTAATGACAGGATTGCAGCTTGGACATAGTGGATTAAATCAAACGACACTTGAAAGGTAAACATCCAGCCGCTGGTTGTGAGTGTGGTAGGGATGTGGAAACAGTAGAACATGGAAGAATTCATTGTGGAAAGTATACAGTAAGTAGAGAGAAGCTAAAACAAGGAATTAGGAAATATGATATAGACACATTAAAACTGAATAAAATATTAGTTAATCTTAAAATAAATAAAGCAGTTTAAAGAAACAGGATTATTTCTAATAATTTAGATTAAAGGGAGCTACACTGGTCCACACTCCAGCACAGTAGATGGCGATAATACATCTTAACGTTAGATGTCACCCGCCAGTAAAAACCAGAAAGAAGAAGAAGAGGAAGTGACGTCACTAGCAGCTAGCAGCATTAGCTTAGCTTCTGTGTGGAGTCATTGTAGAGAGGCTGATAATCTGGGAGCGTTTGCAGGGAGAATGTCTTCAGTCAAGCTTCAAGGAGAGTTTATCAGCGAGCAGTTAACTCCTGCTGAAGAAACATTCACGGAGTTTAAAGGAAGAGAGAAAAAGTTCAAAGAAGAGAAGATGGAGGATCAACATCTACTGCTGGATTTCACCAGGATCCCCCAGATCATCTCACAGCGGATAGGTAGGAAACACCTGATAGAAACCATTCCCTGATGATGCACACTGTGGATTTTAGCCTCATCTGATTGGAAAACTGATTAGAGGAGATCAAGATGCTAAGCTAAAGCTAACTTCCAGCTGAGAGTGAGACACGTTGTTGTGATAAAAAAGAAAAAGAAAAAAAACCCGTTGAAGATGGATATTCAGCAGACATTTGCTCCGGTTAAACCTCTTGTTCACTCCTGGTACACTGCAATCAGAGAAAGCCGATCCACATTTGAAGTGCACCCGTATTACAGACTTTACAGTAAAGACACCAAGATAAATGGGCTACATCAGGTACGTCTTCCGGTTTTCAAAATAAAAGTGTAGGCCCTAGATCTTTTCATTGGTATTTGTCCTATTTACAAAAAATGAGAAATATTTAGAGACTTCATATGCAAAACTAAAAAGTGTAAAAGTGTAGAGCACTACTGTGATCTATTATAGATGTTGTGTTAATCCACCACAAAACCTGGAAACTATTGAGCAAAATGGCCAATATTTACACATAAATATTATTTCAAAACTATTTCACGGTTCACGGTTTCGTGGTCACGGTTTTTGGTTCGGTTCGCTATATGTTGATTGTTACACCGAAATCCCATAAAAATTAATTAAATTAATAAAAAAAAAAAAATAATGTATTGTAATTATTTTTAATGATCCGCGGAAAACCTGGATCATTTCCACATGTTTTGCTGCTTTGAATTTAATTATCTAGCGCATGCTCTCTACGATCTCCAAGGAACTCAGAGCGGAGCGGACGGGAGCCACAGCGGAGGCTTTGCTTTGAGCAGGCGGTCCAGAGCGCAGCGGGGCTTTGATGGAGTACGTGGGATTTCAGGGTTAGCATGACATGTTGGTCATGTTCCTGTTAGCATAAACAAAACGTGTTGCACAATGCTTGCACACTGTTGCACTTTTATCCACAACTTTCTTTCCGCCGTCATCGTAGGTCACTCTAAATGCAAAGTGGTCCCATACAGCAGACCTATAAAGTGCTGCTGGCGCGTCTTCCAACTCCTGTTCTTTCCCACTCGCCATACCCACACAATTCTCCACAACAACTGATTTTATTCTGCTACACCCGGCTACGCTGCTTCGCTTCTTCTTCTTCTTGTTTACTACTGGTGGTTGGCTTTGGTCGCAGTACCGCCACCTTCTGCTCTGGAGTGTAAACGCTTCGCCTATGAGAAAAAGGAGCAGCGCATTAAACCTAACGCAACACACGCGAACCGAACCGAGACAGACGAACCGAACGGTTCGGACGGTTTTCATAAACCGTTACATCCCTACTTGAAATGCATAAATAAAAAAGTATAACTCATGAAGCCAATGGAGATCTATGATCCAACACTGATTTTGAGTCAATTCCTCACATGTCCTGGAAAGTATCGAGCTATAATGCTGATATTTCCATATAAAAGATTATTTAAAATAATTTGAGATTTTAAATGGAAAAATATAAGGCTTAACTTTAAGATATATATATATATATATATATATATATATATATATATATATATATATATATATATATATATATATCCAATAATTGTAAAACTGTGTTTTTAATCTGCATGGATTGTTGCTCCCCAAATTGTTAAATTGTTCACATCATGTCATCCATATATTTTGTCAAGAGAGGGATAGCTGAGATGCAAGAGAAAGTGGAGGAATCATACAGAAAAACTACTAGAAAACAGGCTGTCACGCCTGTCCGGCCTCGATTGTCCTTGTGCACTAATGGACATCCTTGCCTGAAAATGGTGTTCATTACAGACAATCTGGACTTTTTAACTGCTCGTTGTCTAACTGGTTCCCTGGGGGAATTTAAGCCCCCTGAAATCATTGCCTCTTTTAATTTCAAAAAGAACTGCAATGTACCCGGACAACCACCAGGTGGCACTTGGGAACTTTTTTTTTTCTCCTTAAACCAGGCTGTTTTAAGATGCTGTCTTTAAAGCAGGTTTATTGGGGATCTTGGTGTGATAATGTGCTATTTTATGATGTTTTTGATTAAAATAAAGTTAATGAATTAATTTAACATAGTGACTGCATTATCTTATTTCATGAAAATTGTTGCGTACTGTATGGGCGCAGTTATAGATACACCTCCGATTTTATCTGAGAACTGTTTATTTCTATTTATCTGCATCTCTATTATTTAATGAAAAATGATTATAATTAATCTTTTTGGCAAAACAAATAACTGAATCAATAAAGGTCTGTGGATCATCCGTCCATTCGGTTGCGTGCTCATGGACGCCTATCAGAGTAAGATATTGATGCTGTAGAATGATAATCCCTATGGTCTAATGCAGCGGTCCCCAACCACTGGTACCGGTCCGTGGGTCATTTGGTACCGGGCCGCACAGAAAAAAGTATATATATAATTTATCGACGATCAGAGTCTGAGTGATGTTTTATTTTGAAAAACATAAAAAATTGCGGTATTCTCTCCCAATTACATCAGTCGGTGCATCTGTGCCTCTTGACACAGGTTAATTCAGTTCAAGACTCATCCTATCTATAACATCCTATCTTCGTGAAGCGGGATTTTCTGCGGCATAATAGGGTAGTATTATTATAGGCTACTTATAGCTACAGGATATTTGATGCCATGTTATGCAGAAATAATGCTTCTTATATCTTGATCTAAATTCACCAATCTGTGGTAAACTAAAATGCTTGGATCTTTCTTTCTGTCATTTTGTGTGCATGTGTGGCATCTGCAATCCATTGGGAATCCCAGAGGGAGGGAGGGGGGTTCATGCAACGTCATTCCATCACCGTTTCCTGAAGGGGTTCTTTCTTTCTGTCATTTCATTATAATTTACTTTTTGTTAAATATTCAAATAAATAAGATGGACTTTAAACTAACAGACAGGTTTTACAGCCTAATCAATAGAAAAATAACGCCAAATGGCATGAACTGACTAATCAGGTTTGACTATGAAAATTCGTAGTTGCGGACACCCCGAGCACAAGTATTTCATTTTTGGCTTTGGATTTTTGCCATTTTAAGCAGCAGGCACCATTCCCGCATTTTGTACCGTGCTTTGTTCTATCCACCCCACCCCCTACCCTGTGCTGAACAGTCTTGAAACATCTTGTTGAGGTCAGCAGCTGATCAAGCAGCCTGCGATCCTGGAGTGGAGCAACATTCCTGCATTAAGTGGTTTACTGCAGGCTTTAGAAGAAAAAAAAACGCCACAGAGTAGAGTCAGGATGCAGTGGCTCCATCAGAACAGCAGTGAAATACTGTACTGTGCACGTGAGTCACTATTTGTCCTACTGTACTTTGGACTTTTTTTCATAATCATTTTTCATTTTCTCCCGTTCCAATCCATCACGGCGGGGCGGTGCTGATCCCCGCAATATTAACCCTTCATTTCGTAATCCGTAAAATATATAAATAAGTTAAATAAGTTATTGTACAATTTTTGATATCATAGGCCATCAAGTGATAAAAAAAATAGAAAAACATTTAAGGTAACAATAAAAAACTCAGCCACAGCTGGGACCGAACCCTCAACCTTTTGCATTGCAGACCAGTCACTCTAACAGCTGGGCTAAGGCTATCAGCTCTGAACACATAGCAGCCCTCCAAGTCTGCTACTTGATCTATGTAATCCTGACTCATGGGTCGCCAAAATGGACTCAGACTGCCACCTAGTGGCCATAGTAGTCACATGTTTTTCACGCAATTCGTGAAACACGGAGAGTGTGAGTGAAGTGTCCATTTCCGACCAGGACCCACTGTAGCTAACAAGCTAGCTGTTAGCAGAAGCACAGCTCCCAGTAGCGCACCATGGTAGTGATCTGAAAAGGGGTCCCTATGTCCTCCAGCAGTCTAAGCCTATAGCAGCAGAACTATAGAGATAGATCAGGATAACCTGAGCCACTCTAACTATAAGCTTTATCAAAAAGGAAAGTTTTAAGCCTAGCCTTAAAAGTAGACAGGGTGTCTGCCTCACGGACTAAAACTGGTAGTTGGTTCCACAGGAGAGGAGCCTGAGAACTAAAAGATCTGCCTCCCATTCTACTTTTAGAAATTCTAGGAACCACTAGTAAACCTGCAGATTGAGAGCGAAGTGCTCTGTTAGGAACATAAGGAACAATCAGATCTCTGATATCAGATGGAGCTTGGCCATTTAAGGCTTTATATGTGAGAAGGAGGATTTTAAATTCTATTCTGGATTTAACAGGAAGCCAATGAAGAGAAGCCAGGATAGGAGAGATATGATCTCTCTTTTTCATTTTCATCAGAACTCTGGCTGCAGCATTTTAAATCAGCTGAAGGCTTTTCACTTAATTATGTGGATTTGCTTATAGTAAAAAAATTCAGTTGGACAATGCACATCCTTTGTATATCCCTGTGGCTGATATGTATCTGATACTGGCCAATATACAGGATAGCCAAGCAAGCCAAAAAAAAAATACAGGAGCCAATAAAGAAAATCCCCCTTAGTTTAGAGTAGAACCTGAGATTTTTGCTATTCTAGTACTGATTAAAAAATTAATGCTCCTGACTTTCAGACCATCATTTTTAAAACACATTAAAGTCAAAGTTTAACTACGAATAAAAATAAACTTAAAGTTTGTTCAAACTTCAAAAAGTCTTTAACACTAGAAAACTCACAGGTAAAAGAATTTTCATCAGCCTGCAGTCCCCCACAGTATTTATACACTCATGAATCCCTATTGAGATGTAAATGCCCCATTAGCGCTGTGGCTGGAGAACCATTCCACCCCCTTCATTTTGGGTTTCAGCTCAAGTCTTAGGCCCCGTCCACACGAAGACGAACCCTGGCCTAAACGCACAAATTTTTCACCAAACCAGCCTCTCATCCACACGAAGCCGGCGTTTCGGGGGTCTGTAAACGATCTTTTTTTTATTCACCCTTCAGAGTGGGAAGATTCTGAAACGCCGTATTCGCGTTTCCATCTTTACACCCTAACCGCATTTTTTTTTACACGCATGCGTCATAGCGTCGCCTCTAAACACGCAAGCGCGACACATCACAACAACAATGGCGCCGTTGCTGCTAATGCTACTCACCCTGCTGTCGGGCTGGTCGGGCTTACAACAGAATCTTCTTCTTCTGGAATATCTCCAGGAAGAACAGAGCAATATCGACCACATAGTTCAGCACCTGAATTTGACTTAACCACGAAAATAGACCCGCAGGGCAACCATGTATAAATATTAGTGCGCATGCCCTACATTTCGTCGCTTATTTTTGCTTTGGCACCACAGCGCCACTTACAGGCCTGGCATACATTTTGCAGCGTTTTCATGCATTCGTGTGGACGATCACATTTATTTTACGTCTCCGTCTTTACGGCAAACGTTTTGGAAAATATTAGCGTTTCGTGTTCGTTTTGACTTCGTGTGGACGGGGCCTTACTCTTTGACACTGTTTTACCTGAGAGCAGGGGTGGAAATCATATTTGTAATTAAATATAACTAGGTCTATGTCATCAGTGTCGCCAACACCGCAATGATTTCTGTGGAGCCACCAGCGGAGCGATCAGATGATAACTGATCTGTACAATGAAAGTAGCTGCATGAGCTAGAATGCTGTAGAAAGCATCAATATTTATAAAATGATGACCATTATTTATTTGGGAGGAAATATTGTTGGGATCTGGATCTGTACCACCTTCCTCCAACAGAGTGCGCCGTGGGTCCTCCAGAGTAGAGACTGACATTTTTTCGGGAATCCCATGGGTCACGGGATTCCCGTGGGATTCCCGTGGGATGGGAGTCAGTATTAGTAACGATCACGTGATTGGGACGGTACAGGATTAAACATTAACGGGAGCAGACGGGAGCGGGAGCAAACCGATAGTAACTAAAAAAAACTAGGATTGATGCCAAATAATTAAATAAAATAGAAAGAAAAGAAAAAAATCCAGTACTTGCGCGGCGCCGCCATTTTGTAGTTTTTTTCCTTGAAGCCTACACTATAATGCGAGTCAAAAAAACTACATGACCCAGAAACCATCAGTGCTTCCGCTCTGAGTTCTCTGAACAACAATGGAGGGACCAACAGTTAGTGGCGAACAAGACTTTGAAAAATTGGATTTGCAACGCAAGCTGAGAAATAAGGATGTGTCTGTACAACTCACGGAGCTGACAGGAAAGTCTCAGATATTACCGAACTTCACAAGAGTTCAGTATCACGGTGTTAACACCCAATACGCCGCTTGTAAAACGTGCTTGACCGTAATCAAGTACACTAGTGAGTCCGGGACGAGCGGTCTCAAAAGACACACTTGCACGGGTAATACTGGAAAGAATCAGCCTTTCATTTCTGCGTTTGTCAAGCGTAAGGTACCATCACATGTGAAGACTCAATTGACCAATAAAATTGCTCGCATGTGCAGTCAAGATATAAGACCGTTTGCTACAGTAGAGGGGAAAGGCTTCATCAGCGTTGCGCAGGACCTGCTCGATATTGGAGCCAAGTATGGAGAGGTACAGGTGGAAGACATACTGCCGTGTGCACGCACAGTGTCCCGTCATGTGGAAGAGGAGTATGACAAAGTTAAGCAACTTGTCATGGAAGAGCTCCATCAGGTATGTAACATAGCGTTATTTTGTAAAACAAAAACTTAGTCATTCAGCAGTCTAATCAATAATTATCCTAACACTAGAGTTATTTCCTTTTTTAACTGCTCAATTTCTCAGTATTCTGAGTGAGGCATGTATTATGTTAAATATTTGTGGCCATGTAATAAAATACTTAATTCCTTTTTCTGCAGACTGCAGACCATGCTATAACCACAGACCTTTGGACAGAGGAGAGGACCAGCACACACTACATTACTGTCACAGTTCATTACATTATGGATTGGAAGCTAATGAACCGGATTTTGGCTACAAGGGAGATGGAAGGTGTCAAAACCGGTGACAACATCAGAAGAACTGTGGAGGGAATTCTTCAGGTATCTCTCTCAAATCAGATGGATTTTATTTACATGGCATATAAAATAATACTTATTTGCATGGCATATAAAATTAAAGTTAATTCATAACATGTCTTTAAGACATGTACTTCAAAATAGAACATTGTGCAATAAGAATAGTTCACAAGAGAATGACAAGATGCTGAAAAAGCATATGAGTAAGCAATTATTTTAGTAATATATATAATTAGGGAAATTACATCTGTAAAATACATTATTATTTATCATTCTGTTATATGATGATCTTATGTCTGGGCTTCTATTTACTAAGGTTTTATGTTTTGTCTTTGTAAAAAAATAACTAACAGGAATTTGGCATCCTAAGAAAGGACACAGTCTTTGTGACGGATAATGGCTCCAACGTAACAGCAGCTTTTAAGGATTATATCAGAATCTCCTGTGCTGGTCATAATATCAACTTAATCTTAAAACATGTATTTGACCACTTGGATGAAGACAACCCAGTCCACAGTAGGATCATCAAACTGTTTAGGGACACAAAGACTCTTGTGACACACTTCAAAAGAGCAGGGTAAGATAACATAAAATATTGCCTTGTATCTAATTATGAAATCAAATGAATTTTTTTTCTTTTTTCCCAAAAAGACCCTCTAATTACAATTTGTAATCCCTGTAACCTTGTCACTCCTCTTTTAATTTCAGGTTACAAAAAGAGCTGGACCAGTCATTAAAGCAAGCTGTCGAGACAAGGTGGAATACCAGACTAGCAATGCTCCAGTCTGTTAATGATGCTCTGAGGTCTGTTAAGCTGCATGAGATCCTGCTCCGCAGAAACGAGCTGCGTTATCTAAACAACATAGATTGCGATCTGCTCGAGGACATCATCAAACTCCTGGAACCTTTTGTTGAGGCTACCAGACACCTCTCTACTGAGCAGACACCAACCCTTCACCTCGTTCTCCCGACCAAAGCGACTCTACTGAGGGGTCTGTCGATCGTGGAAGGAGACAGTGTGGTTATGAAAGAGGTAATACAAAACATTAGTGATTTTTGTTGTTAAGGTGGGGGGTGACTGAAGTTGCTGACAGGAACTTGGCCCTATCCAATAACAGACAAATAAACACAAGAAAAGAATTGTGTGTTTGATCTTGTCCAGCATAAAGTGTAGGTTAATTATTAAATACATTCATAACTGTTCCATCAGTAGTATAAAGCACATTTTTTTCTGCCTTAGAACTCATGCTCCATAAAAATGATGTTGTATATATTATCATGATAACAATGCATGTATCATTATGTCTTTTCCCTCCTCCTCCCCTAGCTGAAAGTGAAGTTAGCCCAGGCAGTGGAGTTGAAGTTCAAAATCCACCAGTACCATAAGCTAGCCACAGCTTTCTCATCGAGCTTAAGGAGTTTCTTGAGGAAAACTCTCCTTTGTCAGGAGTATGAGGAGGTCATCAACACCCTGGCAGCACTCACAGAAACATCAGGGACAGAGGAGAGAGAGACAGGCTGTGTGGAGAAATCGGGTGACTAACACTACCATGAACAGAGCATTCAGAGCAGTAGTAAATAGCTAAAGGCCTTCCTTTTATTTTGTGGCATACATTCTCACACACACGGGTGTGTGCAGTATCTAGTAGGTCATGTTTTATTTAGATGAGACCTTTGATAGACAAAGAAATAGGCTATTTGGAAGACAAAGAGCTATATTGCAAATGGCAATGTTCTATAATAATTTATCTTTTTCCTGAAGGTTCATCCCCATCCAGCTCATCCACAAAGACCACAGAGGTGCATAACTTCTTTGCAAGTTGTGTCGTAGAGGGAGGAGGACATTGGCACTATGGAATCAAAGGGTCGCCAGTTGGTCCTTGAGTATATGACTGACTCCAAGTGGACACGCTTTCAGTCTCTTCTTGACTTCTGGAAAGAGAGGTCAGATGGGCTAGTGCCTGTTGCCAAGAGGCTGCTAGCAATCCCAGCAACAAGTACACCTTCTGAACGTAGTTTCAGTGCAGCTGGAAGACTCATTGAGGAGAGACGTTCCAACCTCAGTCCAGACAATGTGGATGCACTTTTGTTCCTGCATAGCAACATATAAGGTTCCTGGACTCATCCAAGAATGTGTTTAACGTTCAATAATTTAGTTCTTATAGTAAGTCGTTTTCTTGCAAATGGGCAAGTCTGGAAGTTTACCATATCCAGCTTTTTGAGCCATTTGTGTGTGTTATCTAAATTGTGAATGTAATGCCTTTATGCACTTTTTGGTCAATTAAGCATAGATTTTAAGTTTCAGCAATTTGAAAATTAAAAGTAACTTCTTTGTTCAAACGAAACAATAAATTTCTAAAAGGCAATATTGTACATTTTGTTTATCAACCTAAGATAAGCATGGTCTGTTTCCTTGTTTGTTACTTTTATTATGTATTTATAATTATTATTCCTTTTACTAAATTTAGATTCAATGTATTGGCAGAAATCTTATTGAAGACAACAAGAATGGGAGTGGTGCGGGAGCGGGAGTCATTCTGAATGGGAGCGGGATGGGAGTGGGAGTAATTTCACCAGGAGTGGGACGGGACAGGATTTAGATTTCTACTCTGGCCCGGGATCGGGACAGGACACATTTTTTTTCTGTGGGAGTGGGACGGGACAGGAGTGAAAATCCACTCCCGTGTCAGTCTCTACTCCAGAGCTGGAACCTTCCAACACACCTGAGGCGCATCTCCTCATCAGAAGTCCAGCCCTATATAACCTGCTTCCAGACCTTGCTTCGACGCCACAGTGTTGACCTAGTTTGGTTAGCGACCTGAGCCTTGTAAACTGAGAATCTAGCTATCTCTTGAAGAGATCAGATCTCATTCTTCCTTGTTTTTTGCCTCACAGGTATCCTGTCTCTACCTGAGGCTCTGGATGAGCTTAACCTGCCAAGCCTGCCCTCGTGAGCCAAACCTGAAGACTCCTCTGTGGATTCCCCTGCAGCTCTTGGCTAAGAGCTGGAAACTCAGATCAAGGTCTACCCTCAAAGTCAGAAGTAAGACGCTGAAGCAATTATTGGACTCTGCTGAACAAACAGTTTCTGGACCCAACAGTTCTCTCTCTCAAAGTGAAACCCGGACTCCTTCAAGGTATTTTTCCGAAATATCAAAGACTCATAACTCCTCAGTTCGTTTGCTAACTGAACTATCATCTCTGCAGACTCCAGTGAACCTGCCCCTGACCAGTTCCAGTTCCTGTGCAATGTTCATGTGCTTGTGATACAATAAACTCTGTTAAACTTTTTATCCAGCCTCCGTGTGTGTTCTTCATATTGGGCTAGCTCTGATACCCATCATGACAAATATAACTCAAGCGATCTCTCCTCTCTCTCTCCTCTGCTGCAGCCGTGCAAACAGCATCGGGAAACTGCAGTAATTTGACTGTATGATCGGGTTGAACTGTAAAGTGCCTTGGGATGACATGTGTTGTGAATTTGGCGCTATATAAATAAACTGAATTGAATTGAATTAAAGTTTGCAATGTATGCACAGATTCTGCTTTTCCGGATTAATAACTCGGCGAATTATTTATTCTACAAAACAGACACATCTCCATAACCAGAGCAAGGTAGACTGAGCTACAATCGTAGTAACCTCAAAATGAGTCTCCTATTGCGCTGGGAGGATTATATTGGACACTATGGGGAGCTCACTGCTCCAAAAAATGTGCAGGAGGAGCGAGCTCTGCAAGTTGCAAAATAATCAGAGAGAAATATTCAAAAGCGTTACCAAGGAGAGGTCGATTATTATCACATGTATTGGATTTCAAAATAATACTTTTCTGAGTAATTTCCAAAAGCCTAAATGATAAATGGTACCTCTATTTTATAATTAGAATAAGTATAAAATGAGCAATGACTGCACTATAGATCATTGTAGTGCCTCCAAACTTGTAAGTTACACAGATAACCTCATCTGGATCAGACTACAATTTTTTACTTTGGGAACTTTATTTTTGGAGATTTATTCTTTGTTATTATAAGCATATAATACTCAATAATTACACTATAGATCATTGTAGTGCCACCAGAGATAGATAACCTCAACTAGTTCCTACTAAAACTCTTACTTTGGGAAAATGTGCTAAACTCTATTTTTTAGATTTTTCATAGTTACTATAAGCATATAAAAGCCAATAGGTACTTATGACTTAGACAGAGTTATTTAGTCATTTTGTAAACACAAGTGTAAATAAAAAGTAATTTCGTTTAGAACAGCTGCAGCCTTGAAAACAATAATAAATACATTCAAAAAATAGTTATATAAACATATGACTGTAAAATTACAGTTCTAACATTCTTTTTTTCTTACTTACGAAAGATAGGCTAAACTGTATTTTTGGAGATTTATTCTGCCTATGATAAGCATATAATAGCCAATAATTACACTATAGATCATTGTAGTACCACAAAACTTGTAGCACACATAGATATCTAGTTCATACTACAACTCTTACTTTGGGAAAATGTGCTAAACTCTATTTTTTTAGATTTTTTCATTGTTATTCTAAGCAGGCCAGGTGTGCATTATCTGCAACAGAAACCATAGCACTGAGTATTGTGTGCACTGTACAAAGTATAAATGTCACACATGCAGGAAGGACTCACCTTGGGTTTGTAAAAACTGCTAAATTGGACAATTGTAGCTTCATATGTAGAGCTTTTCCTTGGTGAAATAAACGTTACTGCTATACTGAAATCAGACTGTTTGTCATTCTCTAAACTGAAATGTTGAATGACATGAAAAGGTGAGACAAGACAAAATGCAATTATTCTCTAAGTTTCTTTCACATAGTGAGCTTTGCAATATAAATGAGTTGTCGAGATTTTATCTAAAGCTCGGACCCACATGCAGTGAAACCAAACAGAGAGACACAGATGAAAAGTTTGACGGATTTTATTGAAGAAGTTAAACTCGGTGCAAAGTTGCTCTGAACTCTGCTCAGCCGGAACTGGAAGATGAGGGGAAGATAGTCTAGTAGTTCAGGCTCAGTGGGAAATTTGATTCGTTGATTTGAAGCAGAGGATCTGGTTGTTGACTCACATTTCCAGAGAAGTGAAGAATCCTTGACTCCAATTTGTGTGTTGGTTTTCTAGAGTCTGTCTGACTCGGTGGAGGGCGGAACAGGGTTTACCCAGAACTCGGACGGTGTAGGGGAATGGAGACGTTGATTGCCACTCAGATGTCCTGCTGTACTTCAATAGGTCGTGGTAGATGATTCCCTTGCTCAGAGAGTAATTTCAACGTCCTCAAAGGAGACTGGATCCAAATCTCCTGTTTGAATCCTCCTGTTGTGGAAGGGAGACAAACACAAAAACAAAGCGCACAGACAGGAGCCCTGACATGAGTCTGTTGGTGAATGGACAATATAAATAGGCTCTGCCTTGCCTTGTTGGAAAGGAATGCTTATGACCTGTTCTCAGCTCAGGAACTAGGACCCGTATGATATCTGGTTGTTCAATAGGTTTGCCTAAATAAAAGATTTAGATATGACTTATCAAAATATTCCTGCAAAAAGGTTTGATGTTGCAGGGGAAGGTCATGAAAAGTGTTTGCAGCATGCTCTTGTTACTATGCCAGTTTGTTTCAGCCTTTATCCAGTCTCCTGTAGAAGGTCTGGTCACATCACAGGTTATTTTCATTACAACAAGGACAGTTAGCAAGGTAGGGTGAATAAACAAACTTGAAGAGGGGAGGGGGCTTGCATGAAAACTGAAATTCTTCGGGACATCTAGTGTTAAGAGACTTGACAGAGACTTGAACCACAGGCTGAGCAACTCTCCGTGATGAATCAGAGCCTCACCTGTGTGGAGGCGGAGCCTGAGGAGAAACAGGTTGGACGGGCAGCAGATGTTTCTTTGGAATTTTTCGGTTAGTTTGTTCTTTCTAATCTAAATGTATCTGTTCTGTTGCTCAGAAACAATGAACCAAACCCAGAAAAACCTGTTTGCAGGATCTGACCCTACATGCTGGTTGTTTTGAGATGTGTCTGACTTTGTCTTTAGATGGTGCTCTAATTGTCCCACTAAGGAGGGATAAATCTGAAAGTTTTACCATCATGTTGGAGGCAGTTTGATGTTGCTCTACTGTAATATTCAAGGTGCATTTAAAATCCACAGACACTAGTTTACCGCCACATAGATTACTGTTGCTTGTTATTCTGGAAATCCCAGAAGATGACAAAATCAATCCGTCCCATTGTCCTCCATCAGGTTAAGAAGCCTCCAAGAGCCCTCAGTGGGCACTCCAAGAGCCCCCAAAGGGTGCTCCAAGCCTCCAGGAGCCCTCAGCAGGAAATCCTCGCCCCCTCTGAGGCTGTTCCTGAGCTTGTCGGCGGCCCCCATGAGGTTGTTCCTGAGCCACAGTCGGCGGCCCCATCCGAGGTTGTTCCTGAGCCGCAGTCGGTGCCCCTGCGAGGTTGTTCCTGAGCCGCAGTCGTAGGCCCCCTCCGAGGTTGTTCCTGAGCTGCAGTCGGCGCCCCCCCAAGGTTGTTCCTGAGGAGGACCAACCCCCTCCTAGGTTGGTCCAGTGCCGCAGTTGGCGGCCCCCTCCGTGGTTATTCCTGAGCCGCAGTCGGCGGTCCCCACTGTGGTAGTTCCTGAGCCACAGTCGGCGGTCCCCTCCGTGGTTGTTCCATTGCCACAGTCGGCGGCCCCCTCTGAGGTTGTTCCTGAGCCGCAGTCGGTGCCCCCGTGAGGTTGTTCCTGAGCCGCAGTCGGTGGCCCCCTCTGAGGTTGTTCCTGAGCCACAGTCGGCGGCCCCATCTGAGGTTGTTCCAGTGCCGCAGTTGGCCGCCCCCTCTGAGGTTGTTCCTGAGCCGCAGTCGGCGCCCCCCCAAGGTTGTTCCTGAGCCGCAGTCGGCGGCCCCCTCCTAGGTTGGTCCAGTGCCACAGTTGGCGGCCCCCTCCGTGGTTATTCCTGAGCCGCAGTCGGCGGTCCCCACTGTGGTAGTTCCTGAGCCACAGTCGGCGGTCCCCTCCGTGGTTGTTCCATTGCCGCAGTCGGTGGTCCCCACCATGGTTGTTCGAGTGTGGCATCAGAGGCGGCATCAGAGATGGTGTCCCCCAAGGCGGCTCTTGCAGCTTCAGAGATGGCGACCACCTCCAATGTCGCATGCTTCAGAGACAGCATCCTCCTCCTAGGCTGCTGTAACAGAGACAGTGTCCTCCTCCTAGGCCGCTGCATCAGAAACGTCGTCCTCCTAGGTCGCTGCATCAGAGACCGTCTCCTCATGAGGTCCGCCTTTGTCGCCGGCCTCCTCCAGAGGCCCTCCTTCAGCCTTCAGAGACTCTGCCTCGCCTCCGGCCCCACGGCCGGCTTCCAGAGACTTTCTTTGGTTTTCGCCCACCATAGGTGGGTTGTTTTCGGGGTTTTTTAAATGGATTTTTGTTTTCTTGCCCTTCTTGCCTGCTTCCCCATCCGCCCAACCTGGGTGGGTTGTTTATTGTTTTTCATTGATATTTTTTCGGGGGTCTGGAATCCGCCCTTGAGTGGGGAGTCCTGTTAGGTTTCTGTTTCTGTGATGTTTTTCTTTTGAGTATCAAGTTTTGCTTTTCTCCTTTTATTATGGTTTAATTTGTTTATTGTGTTCTTTTTTTTCTCAGTTACTGTCCTAGTCTTGGTTCTGTTATATTTTCTTTTTAGTGTTAAGTTTTGTTTAACTCCTTGTTTTTGTTGGGATCCAAGGTTTGCCTCCCAGAGGGCGGTGTGGATCCCATTCTGTTGGCCTTCTATTTCTGTTGAATCCAGAGGTTTGCCCACCAGAGGGCGCCGTGGATCCTCTCCTGGGAGCTGGTTTTCAGCGCACAGCTGTTTCCCATCAGCTCTGCTCATTAACCTCTCCCCATATAAGCTGTGTCGCAGCTTCACTCGGAGCCGGATCGTAGCTTGTGTTACCCACAGCCATAGCTCTCAAGCCTTGTGTTTCCTAGCCATGTTAGCCATGTTTTGCCACGCCTTGCCATGTCCGTTACCTGTGCTACTCTGCCTGTCTGAACCAGCGAACCCGTGAGTCTTCAGTTTAGTTTTTGATCCCTGAGTTTAACCTTTTTCTGTCCTCTCTGCCTTCCAGGGCAGGTAACCTGTGTTCCCAATAAATATTGAACTTTGATCCTGCCTCTGAGTCTGTGGAGTTCTGCATCCTTGGGCTAGCAACCAACCACGTATCATGACAGAACGATCCGGCCACCAGACTAGCCCAGCAGACTCCCAGCACGCTCTCCTGGAGAGGTCCGCTCAGCGCCGTCAGCTGCCTTCCGAATTGGAGGAGCTGCTGCAACTTTACTATAAGGTAGCGGCCGCCTAGGACCCTGAGCCTGCTTCGAGCCCTCCTGAGACCCCTGAGCAGGACTTAAGGGAGGGGATGCACCGGAGTTTTTGGTGGGATGTTCGAGAGTTCGAGATGGAGCTGAGTCGAATTGTTGAGGAGTCAAATCTTCAAGTGCAGGAGACCAGGGGACGTCTAAGGATCCCTGCTCCTGATTCGAAGCCGCAATGGGCGGCCTCCTCAGTCCCTGATTCGGAACCGCGACCGGCAGCCACCTGTCTACCTGTGGAGCCACAATCGATGGTCTCCCCAGCTTCTGGGGTGGAGCCGCAGTCGGCGGTTTACTCTGAGCCTCCTCCTGTGGAACCACAGTCAGTGGTTTCCCCAGCTTCTGATGCGGAGCCGCAATGGGCGGCTTCCTCTGTTCCTGACTGGGTGCCGCAATCGACGGGCTCCCCTGTTCCTGATGTGAAGCCGCAATGGGCGGCCTCTTCTGTTCCTGATCCGGAGCCGCAATCTGCAGCCACCTGGGTTCCTGTGGAGCCACAGTCGGTGGTCTCCCCTGCTCCAGGGGTGGAGCTGCAGTCGGCGGCTTCCCCTGAGCCTCCTCCTGAGCTGCAGTCGACGCTTTCCTCTGAGCCTTCCCCTGAGCCACAGTTGTCGGTTGCTGCGGAGCCTGTTGCTGTGTCGCTGAAGCTGAGACGGCGTCCTACTCGGAGCTTCCTGCAGCAGCAGAAACGGCGTCCTCCCCGGAGTTTACTGCAGCAGAGACGGCGTCCTCCTCGACGCTTCCCGCAGCAGCTGAGTCGGCGTCCACCTCGACGCTCCCCGCAGCAGCTGAGACGGCGTTCCCCTCGTTGCTCCCCGCAGCAGCAGAGACGGCGTCTTCCTCGTCGCTTCCCGCAGCAGCTGAGTCGGCTTCCTCCTCGGCGCTTCCCGCAGCAGCAGAGACGGCGTCCTCCTCGGCGTTTCCCGCAGCAGCTGAGTCGGCTTCCTCCTCGGCGCTTCCCGCAGCAGCAGAGAAGGCGTCCTCCTCCATGGCCCCTGCAGCTTCTGAGACGCCGGCCATACGGTCGGCCACCTGAGACTCTGTCCTGCTGCCGGTCACACGGCCGGCCACCTGAGACTCTGTCCTGCTGCCGGTCACACGGCCGGCCACCTGAGACTCTGTCCTGCTGCCGGTCCCTCGGCCGGCCACCCGAGACTCTATCCTGCTGTCGGTCCCTCGGCCGGCCACCCGAGACTCTATCCTGCTGTCGGTCCCACGGCAGGCCACCTGAGATTTAGCCTTGCTACCCGGCCCCACGGCCGGTCCCCTGAGACTTTCCTGTCCTCGCCCACCCCGGGTGGGTTGTTTTGATTTTTGGGACTCTGATCTGTTTTTTGTGCCTGGCCCTCCGTGCCTGTTTCCCCCTCTGTTCGCCCTAGGTGGGTTGTTTCTGTTTCTGGGTTTTGGTTTTTGGGCGTCTGGTATCCGCCCTTGAGGGGGGGGTACTGTTGGGATCCAAGGTTTGCCCCCCAGAGGGCGGTGTGGATCCCATTCTGTTGGCCTTCTATTTCTGTTGAATCCAGAGGTTTGCCCACCAGAGGGCGCCGTGGATCCTCTCCTGGGAGCTGGTTTTCAGCGCACAGCTGTTTCCCATCAGCTCTGCTCATTAACCTCTCCCCATATAAGCTGTGTCGCAGCTTCACTCGGAGCCGGATCGTAGCTTGTGTTACCCACAGCCATAGCTCTCAAGCCTTGTGTTTCCTAGCCATGTTAGCCATGTTTTGCCATGTCCGTTACCTGTGCTACTCTGCCTGTCTGAACCAGCAAACCCGTGAGTCTTCAGTTTAGTTTTTGATCCCTGAGTTTAACCTTTTTCTGTCCTCTCTGCCTTCCAGGGCAGGTAACCTGTGTTCCCAATAAATATTGAACTTTGATCCTGCCTCTGAGTCTGTGGAGTTCTGCATCCTTGGGCTAGCAACCAACCACGTATTATGACAGTTTTCTAGTTTTAGAGGGTTTATTTTTAACTTGCTGTGTTCTCTGGTTTATTCTTAGTCACTGTTTCAGTCTTGGCTCTATTATGTTTTTTTTTTATTTTTCAGTTTTACTTTGCTCCATGTTTTATATTCTTAGTGGTTTAATTCTTATTTTGTTGTGTCTTCTAGTTATTTTCAGCTTTCTAGGTTTTTTATTTGTTCCCCTCTGCTGCCCTCTTGTGTTCTTCTTTTTCTCTAGCTCTTTTCCTCTCCTGCCCTGTGCTCATCTGTTCCCAATCTGCTCATTAGTCTTTTCTTTGTCCCAGTCTCCTTTAAAAAACCCTCTCTCTTTAGTTCCTCTTTGCTGGGTCCACGTCTAACTTCGTCTTACTTGCTCCAACTTAGTCTCTCTGAGCTTTCCTCCTTGAGTTTTGATTCCCCTGATGTCTCAATGGTTTTCTGGTTCGTTTTCTACTTATTTTTAATTTAGAATTTTTGGACTAGTTTCTTGTTTGTTTTAAACTTTGTTTTCTTTTTTGGGTTTTGGATTCTTGGTTGCCTGTTTGTTTGGACTTTGTTTTATCAACTCTTCATTAAATCAACTATAGATTAACCTCTGCCTGCCTGCCTCTGCTTTTGGATGCTCAGTCCACAAACAAATCCTGTTTATCCAGTGCTATCTCTATAGCTATGCTGCTATAGGCTTCGACTGGTGGAGGACATAGGGACCCCTTTTCATCATTCTGCTTCATTCTACCTCTATTTTCCCTTTCTGCAGTATTTGTTAGTTTAATCTCGAACAATATGCTCTCATAGTAGCTTCATCTGATATTTTCCTGTTTGGCTGTGACTCCATCATGGAGAGAAATATCAGCTGTGCTGATATGCTCTTGTTTGCTGTTTGGCCTGTTTTTCAGTGTATTCCTATTTCTCTCACTGTGACTAACTTTATTACTTTATTTCATCCTTTGCATATCTGTCATTAGACAGTTGTCTATTACAGATTTAGAGTAAGTTACCCATTCATAAAAAGAGTGAACATTGTTTTTTGTGTGCTTGGTGGAATGAGTGTTTTTAGACAAGGTCCTTGTATTACATACAGAGGGTGCCTGTATTACATCAGGAAAAATATTTTTTTTCATGCAAAAACACTTTTTTTTTTAATAGAAACGTCACAGAGAACAGAGGAGGCTGCTGTAATAAGGTAATTCTTTGATGGCTGGTACAGATTTGGACAGTGAGTTTTGTGTTCTGCCCAGTATTTTAGTGGATCCTGTGCTCGGTCCAGAGGAGAAGCAGATAAGTAATGTTGCACCACCACTACAGTGTCTATAAAACCAAGATGAGAGCCTTTTATTACGTTATTCATCTTAACTGTTATGTATTTGGCATTAGTAAGAACTGCAAAATATGATATCAAGAATATTATACTACTGGACGACATAGGTTGTTTGTTTAGGCTTTCTAATATATTATATATATATATATATATATATATATATATATATATATATATATATACACACTCACCGGCCACTTTATTAGGTACACCTGTCCAACTGCTCATTAACACTTAATTTCTAAGCAGCCAATCACATGGCGGCAACTCAGTGCATTTAGGCATGTAGACATGGTCAAGACAATCTCCTGCAGTTCAAAGCGAGCATCAGTATGGGGAAGAAAGGTGATTTGAGTGACTTTGAACGTGGCATGATTGTTACTGCCAGAAGGGCTGGTCTGAGTATTTCAGAAACTGCTGATCTACTGGGATTTTCACGCACAACCATCTCTAGGGTTTACAGAGAATGGTCCGAAAAAGAAAAAAACATCCAGTGAGCTGCAGTTCTGTGGGCGGAAATGCCTTGTTGATGCCAGAGGTCAGAGGAGAATGGCCAGACTGGTTCGAGCTGATAGAAGGGCAACAGTGACTCAAATAACCACCCGTTACAACCAAGGTGGGCAGAAGAGCATCTCTGAACGCACAGTACGTGGAACTTTGAGGCAGATGGGCTACAGCAGCAGAAGACCACACCGGGTGCTACTCCTTTCAGCTAAGAACAGGAAACTGAGGCTACAATTTGCACAAGCTCATCGAAATTGGACAATAGAAGATTGGAAAAACGTTGCCTGGTCTGATGAGTCTCGATTTCTGCTGCGACATTCGGATGGTAGGGTCAGAATTTGGCGTCTGCAACATGAAAGCATTGATCCATCCTGCCTTGTATCAACGGTTCAGGCTGGTGGTGGTGGTGTCATGGTGTGGGGAATATTTTCTTGGCACTCTTTGGGGCCCCTTGGTACCAATTGAGCATCGTTGCAACGCCACAGCCTACCTGAGTATTGTTGCTGACCATGTCCATCCCTTTATGACCACAATGTACCCAACTTCTGATGGCTACTTTCAGCAGGATAATGCGCCATGTCATAAAGCTGGAATCATCTCAGACTGGTTTCTTGAACATGACAATGAGTTCACTGTACTCAAATGGCCTCCACAGTCACCAGATCTCAATCCAATAGAGCATCTTTGGGAGGTGGTGGATCGGGAGATTCGCATCATGGATGTGCAGCTGACAAATCTGCGGCAACTGTGTGATGCCATCATGTCAATATGGGCCAAACTCCCTGAGGAATGCTTCCAGCACCTTGTTGAATCTATGCCACGAAGAATTGAGGCAGTTCTGAAGGCAAAAGGGGGTCCAACCCGTTACTAGCATGGGATACCTAATAAAGTGGCTGGTGAGTGTATGTTACCAATTATTTTGCTTATCGATTAATCCTTTGATTATTTTTACAAGTAATAATCTGATAGTGGAGCAGTGGCGGCCGGCCCATAGGGGGCGCTTGGGCACCGCCCTCCCTGATAAGAAGAGAGAAACGTAAAATATATTTTTAGAAATTAACTCATAAATGTCAGTTTTCCTCTCTAGAGCAGGGCCGTGCAGAGACCACTAAAGGGGCAGGTGCTCAAAAAAAAAAAAAAAGGGCACATCTTATCGGATTTTAGGACAGAATATTAACAAAGTCACATAGCTTTCAGAGTTTAATGAACAATGATAAATTACAAAATTGTGAGACATACAATCAAAGTTAAGGGAAATCTCTACATAGAACATAGAACTATGCATATGTAACATATTTTATTAGTAATTTCGTTCTGCAGGTCTATTTTGTTATAGGAAGGTATTACAATATTCAAACCTGCAATTTAGCCAAAGATGTAAATCAGAGCTGGACCACCAGACATATTTTGTCTTTACAGAATTAAACTGTTAAAAATGCATACAAGTTCAGAATGCAACCTTTTAGTGTACTGTAATCTATAAAAAGAATGTCTGCCTGGTTTGCTGTACTGACAGTGGAGATGGAGACGGTCCATTCAGAAAAGCAGAGCTGCTGCATCAAACTTTAACTAGAACTGCAGAAAAAAAAGAACAAAACAAACATTTTATTAATGCATGTCACCATGAGAAAAGCCTACTCTGTTTGTGTCTTAGTGTATTTTGTAAGTACCTATATACATTTTCTTCAATCTTTCCTCTTTTCAGTTTCTCTTTTCTTTTTTTCCTCATTGTCTCATCTTTTCTGTGTTGAGTGAAGGTCAATGTCTTATTTATTTCAGTCTCTTGCCTTTCTTTTCCCCCCAAACTAAATCCAAGATTATGATCCAAAAACTTATTTTCCATCATGGTGATTTTACTGTTTAAAAACAAATTTCCAACTTTTAAGTATTTTTGCTATTTTTGTTCTCTTTTGTTCAAAGCAGCAGTTTTCTGTTAGCCATGTCTTTAAAAATGTTAATGACCTCACTGTGAATGATTGGCACATCCTTCTGGATTGCCAACAAAAGAAGGTCTGACAACCGATCCTCCTTGCATAAGCCGCACAGTTTTGTTTTCAACAGCTTCATACATTATATCTATCATATATCTATCATGGTAGTTCTGGATGAGTTCTCCTTCAAGATACATTTACCTAACGCTAGAATAAATGAAATGTACATCATGCAGCAAAGGAAATTAGAAAATCAGACATATATCCATTATGGAGATGATAGGTTTTTGATGGGCGATGTGCCCCTACTGCATAAGTAATACTGAAGAATGTCCTATTATCATTAACGACACAGGGAAGCTTTTTAGTTATCTTGCTTTGCTAGCAAAGTCATTAGCTAGCAGCTAGCTCATAGCACAAGAACAACAGCCTAATGTCTGTATGATAAAAATACTGAATCGCAGGCACGTGCAGAGGGGGGGGCTAAGTGGGCTTGAGCACCTGCCCCTTTTGCTCCATGATCCCAATGTGCCCTTTTGGTCCCTTTTTTTTTTTTAATTTTTTTTTTTTTTTTAATTTTTTTATTTGACACATGTACTGAAATTATTATTATTATTTTTGGCAAGAAAAACAATACAATAAGCCCTCCGGTCACATTGTTACCTTTGACCTTTTGCCGGTGACGACGCACTTGCCTCTCGCACAGTCAGATAAGGCGGCTAACTGCGGAGCTAAAGGTAGCGAATATTCCACATTACACTGTGGCCGCCGCTCATTTGGCCCTAAGCAAGATCAGCCATGATCGGACGGATGGCTATGTCTTCAGTCTGCACCGCCTCTCCAATGTCAACCTGAATAGACATGTAAGTGAAACCAAATGAGCCCCATGGATGATGCAGTATTGTTTGAACCAAAACACGGCATACTCTGTGCTTTTAGTCTTTTACATTGAAAATTATGTTTTTTAATTCACAAAAAACTGTTCTGTAATGATTACAGAACAGTTTTTTTGTGAATTAAAAAACATTATTTTTGGTGAAAATACTGGAGTAGGCTTCCTACTTGTCAGACAATGGAAAACTTTGAACGTTGTATAATTTCTCTACTTTAGCAAAGAGTAGGGGTTTAAACGGAGGAAAGTATAGGACGCGGCGCGCCTTTCTCTGAAGAACTACTGAGCGGGAGGAGACAGCCAGGGGAGGAAAAGCTGTTCCTGTCTTTCGATTCAGTATTTTTATCATACAGACATTAGGCCGTTGTTCTTGTGTTTCCCTTAGCGTTGATTGTATGTCTCACAATTTTGTAATTTATCATTGTTCATTAAACTCTGAAAGCTATGTGACTTTGTTAACATTCTGTCCTAAAATGCGATAAGATGTGCCCTTTTTTTTTTTTTTTTGAGCACCTGCCCCTTTAGTGGTCTCTGCACGGCCCTGCTGAATCGATAAGAACAGCTTTTCCTCACCTGGCTGTCTCCTCCCGCTCAGTAGTTCTTCAGAGAAAGGGCGCGCCGCGTCCTATACTTTCCTCCGTTTAAACCGCTACTCTTTGCTAAAGTAGAGAAATTATACAACGTTCAAAGTTTTCCGTTGTCTGACAAGTAGGAAGCCTACTCCAGTATTTTCACCAAAAATTATGTTTTTTAATTCACAAAAAAACTGTTCTGTAATCATTACAGAACAGGTTTTTGTGAATTAAAAAACATAATTTTCAATGTAAAAGACTAAAAGCACAGAGCAAACAGTGTTTTAGATCAAACAATACTGCATCATCCATGGGGCTCATTTGGTTTCACTTACATCTCTATTCAGGTTGACATTGGAGAGGCGGTGCAGACTGAAGACATAGCCATCCTTCCGATCATGGCTGATCTTGCTTAGGGCCAAATGAGCAGCGGCCACAGTGTAATGTGGAATATTCGCTACCTTTAGCTCCGCAGTTAGCCGCCTTATCTGACTGTGCGAGAGGCAAGTGCGTCGTCACCGGCAAAAGGTCAAAGGTAACAATGTGACCGGAGGGCTTATTGTATTGTTTTTCTTGCCAAAAAAAAAAAAAAGATAATAATAATAATTTCAGTACATGTGTCAAAAAAAAAAAAAAAAAGGGGCCAAAAGGGCACATTGGGATCATGGAGAGAAAGGGGGCAGGTGCTCAAGCCCCCTTAGCCCCCCCCCCCCCCCCCCCCCCCCCCCCCCTGAACGTGCCTGCTCTAGACTGTGTACCTATAAGCAAAACAAATTATATAAACTACATTTCCCTACCTACTGTCATTCATTTGTGGATTTCCACAGACAGACTCCTACCGTCTCTTTTCTCGGGGCGCTGATCAGACTGCCCCACATTTGCAGAGAATCTGCCAATCATTTAGTATTGCTAGGTGAATTTAATGGCCAATCAGCGTCTCAGAATTTTATGGTCTTGGGGCGCTGAAAATACTGCGCTTTTACAGGCTTCTGCACCCAAGCGCAGGTGCAGACAATTAGAGGGAAGATGGCGAATGTAACGAGCGAGATGCAGCTTCCACCAAATTCGGTGAGATCCTTATTTATCTACCCGTTTGCCAGAAGAACATCCCTGTTGTAGGATATGAACATTTCATGTCATGGTTATTGTGACTGTGACGAATCCACCTCGTCGCTTAAAACAACCTCTCTAACTTTGCGCGCCACACACACATTCCTGTTATACTGTGCTTGTGAGGACCAATACACTCGCGCTGAGCCCAGTAGCTCCATTAACTTAAAACACACAAGCTGTTCCTGGTTACCTGCTGGTGTATTGAGGGTGCACACTTAATATTTCAGTGGGGTTAGCCATGTGTGTGTGTGTGTATGTGTATGTGTGTGTGTGTGTATGTGTTTATGCTACGGGGAATTGTCATCTTCAGTCTGGTGGTGTCTTTGCTGGGTTCAAACCCGAGGCAACGCTCAGTAAGCGGTTAAAACGCCAGAGTTGTTGGAATGCGGAAGTGACGTCACCAACACGTGACTCGCTAAATGTTTGTCAGATTTTATATGTTTTATATTTTATGTTTAAAAGTTGGTGTAATTGAATAAGTCAATCAATCTGTGTAAAGGAATTAAGTTGTAAAAATTATTTGTTTTTGTATATCAATTGTTTGTGGAGGTAATAGATGGACAAAACTGATTTTATGAGAAGAAATCAGAAATAAGAGAGCCTGAGGGGAGGGGCTTAAACTATTTAATGAGGGCTGGGGGAAGTTTATATAGTTTATATCATTTGTTTTGCTTATATGTACACACTCTAGAGAGTAAAACTGACATTTATGAGTTAATTTCTAAAAATATATTTTACATTTCTCTCTTCTTATCAGGGAGGGCGGTGCCCCAGCGCCCCCTATGGGCCGGCCGCCACTGGGCCATTTTTGTTTTCTGTTTCTTTGTTACATTGCTGGTAACTGGAGGGAGGCTGAGGCCCAGAGTATCTTGTATATGTTTAGTTTCTTTTGCACCCTGTTTTGAGTTTTTGAGCACAATAAATCACCAACAACGGTAACCCGACTGAGCCTGGATTCTTGGAGGCCAAAGAACCCCGTCACAGTGACCCAAATCATCATTGTTACTGTTATTATATAGTAAATTAAATCATTACTGTTAAATTGTATTTCATTTCCAATTGTTGATTTGAATTCTTATTCCGGATTAGTTGGAGACATACACTAGGCTATATCAGCCCCACCAAAAATATTTTTCACCAGCCGCCACTGTAGTGAAGGGTTTGTTACCACAGCTCAAACTAAAACTTTTCGACTTGTGGAGTTTAGGATAGAACATACTGACGGAAGAACTTTTTTGTATATCTTTAATGCAACATATATATATATATATATACTGTATATATATATATATATATATATATATATATATATATATATATATATATATTACAATTTTGGTATATTTACTTCTAGTAAGTCATTCTTTCAGCTAAAGGCATGTATTAGAGTCATGTTTTCGATCACTTAAGTAGTTGATTATTATTTCATTGATCGATTAATCACGGTTAATCAGCCCTAATGTACATAAATATATATCAGTTTTCATAGTATTCTAAAACTACACTGTACATAAAGATGCGAAATGATGGAACAATATGTCTATTCCTCCTCCCTGGAACAAGCTATTTCTCCAGAAATCATACAAATGAAGCCACACTTTAGCGTCTCTCATTCCACACCACTTTTAAAATAACTATCTGTCATTGTGCCACACCTTTGCACACCACATGTCAATCATCTGTTTATGAGAAAGCTGTCTGACTTCCATTACAGCAAAGAACAGTAAAATGGAAAATCCCAAATTCCATTTCTTTTGAAGGTGTTCAGGAAACAGAGCATAAATATGTTGCAATAAACTGAAGGATACAGTGATATAAAAAAAGTTTGGGTACCCCTATTAATCTTAATTATTTTTATTTCTAAATATTTGCTATTTCAGTTTGATATATATAATAACTTCTGGACACAGTAACATTTCAGCATTGAATTTAGGTTTATTGGACTAACAGAAAAAGTGCAGTACGCATTAAAACAAAATTTGACAGGTGCAAAAATATGGGCATCTCAGCAAATAATAGACATTAATATTTAGTGGATCCTCTTTTTGCAAAGAAAAACAGCCTCTAGTCGCTTCCTTGAGCTTTTAACAAGTTCCTGCAAAAAAAAACAAAAAAACTCCAGTTCAGTTACGTTTGATTGAAATAATGTATTTCAGGTGGCAGTACCTGTATGTCCTGTAACGTAACTCCTAGTTATGGAAAGGTATGCTTAACTGGATTTTTTGAGACAAAAAACTAACGCAACTTCTTGAGAAGCGTTTTGCCTCAGGGGCTCATTTATATTTTATTCATTTATATTTTTCGATCTAATGCACACAAAAATATGTTTAAAGAAAAACAGGCACTGCTTTTCAGCATAAGCTCCTCACACTAAAAATCTGGGCTTGTTTTGCAGCCATAGAACATGGACACCATGCATTCACTGAGTTGATAGCAAAGTGCAATGAGTACTAATGTATTCTGGGGTCATATTAAGCCTTCTGCCTCACAGTGGATGTTTAGATGGGTTATACAAGCAATGAGCCAAGTGCTTTATAAAGAGTAGGCAGAAAATCTTCAAAAACAATGTGAGAGATTGAAAACAGCTTATTTGATGTTTTGTCAGCTTAAGGAATAAGTAAAATTTTAAAGAGAAGTAAAAGTTTAATACACAATGGAGTGCCTATCCCATAATATAGGAATAAACTAGACAAAATTGCCAGAAAAATGAGCATGGAAGAGAAATAGACTAGAAAACAACTGACAAAATAGCAGCCAAACCTAATTAATATGGCAAACATCTAACACAAAAATAACAGATTATGACAAGACCCTAATGGAAAAAGAAATTCTTAAGGCAAAATCAAAGCATAAAACAGAGCAGCAGGACATTAGTTCTTCAAGCTCCTAAAAACAAGTTATTTCCTGCAATACAATGTAAGGAATTTGTAGTAGGAGTGTTTGAAGGGTGTGGTTAGAGTGTATCTACATAAGAAGATGCAGAATCCACAACACCATCATTGCACAGAGTTCCTCCGACTCCAACGAACAAAAGGTAAGAGCCTGTTTTCCTCTCATCCATTTAAATTATTTTTATAAAAGTCTTTCAAAGGAAGTGTAGACTAGATATTAATCTACATAAATTTCTCCACATTCCGAGATAAGATATAATTTATGTGAATTCTTAGAAATGCAGTATAATTCCCCTTGGTGTAAGGTTTTCTTTTTGTCTTACTTCAGCTCCCTTTGTTAAATGTCTCCCCTGCTCAGCTTCCCTGACTTTTTTTTTTCAGATTAAGAGGTTCTACATTTCCTATTATAACACTCTCACTCAGTTCCTGGGTCTTTACAACAGCAGATATGAATACACTTTTTATATTTAATCACTTTTGTGCATGGGAGAGGAATGAGTGATGGCCATAAAATAAAATCAATGACTATGAATATGTACCAGAATATGATTCTACAAGGCCAAGAGGCCCAGTTAAGTTAGACAACTGAACAAAATGTGCCAGCTTTCACTCACATGCTTCAAATTGTTCACAGTGAAATGCCAACATTACTGCTAAACATAAATCACTCTCATATGCACCGATAAACTCTCAGAATTAGTGATGGGTCAAGCAACACCAATATGCCGGCGCATATGATGAGTTCTAACAGCAAAACACTGTGTCGTGCGCATATTGTTTCATGTGACCAATACAGGAGCCGTTTCAGACTCACTAAACTGGGTTTATAAGCGCTTCTGTTAACACAACAAATCTGCAAAAAATAAAAAATCTGATCTTTTGCGGTTTATCATCAAATTTATTCAAGAACAATGGATCATCCTCAAAGGAAAATAGGTTTTACCCAAGTGGGACCTTTCTGCTCTGATAAATGATTTAATTTTCCTATTGCGTCATCATGTTACTCTCAGTTATTACTCAACTTATCTGAATTCAAATTGACTCTTAGTTTGCTTTTTCTTGTGTAGTCTTGTATAAAGAAATTAATCCTAATCCCACATGCTCACTGAAATGCTTCTGTTATCTGTTTAAATTTATGGATTGTCTAAAAATCTATCAGAAAATATGAAATATATTTTCAGTTTAAATTAACCTTTTGTTAACCTTTCCTGAATTAATGTTTTTCTTTTTTGATATAGAACACATACACAAAAAAAATATCACACAGACTCCTTCACAGTGACTTGGCACAAATCAACCTTACCCACCAAAGAGAGCAAATTTAACATGCAACATAAATAGACCCATTAACTCTTCAACATATTTTTCTTTTTTTATATACAAACAACTGAACACTGAAAATTTTAGAGTACCACTTTCCCCTTTCTTTTCACGTTCGCAATTTCAACCAACATTGCAGGACCCAGAGCAACTTAAAGCTTGAACTACGTGTCTGATCCCACTTGGAAGTACATGGTGTTGAAATAGTTCACTTGATCCACTCGCCATACTGGTCTGGTGCCCTACACTGCCGTTTCACCTGATAGCCTTGGCGGTCCCAAAGGTGTGGCTCCCCTACTACCTCTTTGTTGCAGTTAGCTGTCAGAGGAGGTGGCACTAAAGAGAGCCTGATTGATGGCACCAGCGTGGGGTGCAGATGGGTCATGCACTTTACAGGAACAGGACTGGGGACAAGGCCATCTAGATAAGCTGTCAGCATTAGTCTGCTCTCGGCCTCGACGATGGATGATTTAAAGTTGTATTCAGTCAGCTATTCAAGACTTTGAGCCAACTGTCCCTGTGGCTCCTTCATCTTGATCAGCCAGCACAGATTGCTGTGGTCTGTACGTACTTTGAAAGGCGGACTGAAAAGATACTGCTGAAAATGGGATGTTATGAGTTATGATGCATTACTGGATGAGGCTGGTTAACCCCAGGTCATCAGACCCTTTGGAAAACACATGCCCATAGGTACAAAGCAAACATGTAAGTTGGAGTTGCTCAGAGTCATTCAGGTCTCCAGCGTTTTGGGCATTAAGCTGAGGAAGGTGCAACGTAACCACAAGTGTAGTGACCTGCAGGTGTGTAGCCAAGGAGACAGAACAAACCTCCACATCACAGAGGTACATGCAAATAGTCATTTCTTGATTACAGCCGTTAAGGTAGAACACTGCAGACTCCTGTCTCTCACAGGAAGTGTGATTAAAGTTTGCAGATTTGCTGGCTTTGTGAGGGGGAAGTGCTTCTGAATGTGACACCAACCTTGGCAGTTATGGCAACAAACTCCACCCCTTTGTAAAAATTTTACGACCACTGGGTGCAGATGGTGTGCTGTTTGCTGTACAGATTGGCGAAGTGACATTGGGAATGAACCTTTGGGGTGAAACACTAGTTGAAAGTGGGTGATTGGAAACACTTTTGTTCTTTTCATGCTCTCTGACCACAGCAGCTCTGGGCTGACTTTCAGCTAAACTCCAGGCCCCTGACTGCATGGCGCTGGTGACATAAGTCGCTGCTCTCTTTGTAGTTTCATAAATACCAGCTGTTTCATATGCATGGGCTAGTGTTGCTGGTGACTGTTCTAACAGCTTCTGGACTGCATCACCGAGTGTCATGTTGGGATCTAGGCATCTAACCCACATGCAGAAATCACTCTTTGAGGCAGAGAAAAAGTTAAATGATTTATTTAACAATGTTCACAAGTAAATGGGTACACAGGTTCTTGGTTCGTCAGACTGGTCAGGGGAGGGAAGCCACTGAGGAGGACAGAGCAGTTAGAGTTGACCCAGGAAACTTGCAGTTTACAGATGACTGGGATAAATACCTGCTCAGAGAGGAATCTGATCAGCAGGGGGGAAACCTTGAGGGTCCAGAGGCTAGTCGGCAGGCTGAGGGCAGAGGCAGAGACTGAGACGGAGGGCAGGCAGGCAGGTTCCAGACAGTGGTTATTTTCTCCAGGATGACAGGTTTCCAGATAAGTCAGGATCTGTGAGGCAGAAGAACACAGGATCAGATTGGTTCACAAAATCAGGGTTTCAGATCAGAGAAGCTGGCTCAGGTTTTGCTATACCAATACTGGCAAACACTCTGGCAGGAAAGTGTCAGCCTCCTCCTCCTTAAGTAGGGCCTCCTGATGAGCAGATGGCAAACAGGTGTCGCAGTTAGCTCATGCCCTTAGGAGAGATCTTGTGCGCCCTCTGGTGGAGAAAGTAGACAAGCCTCCAGATCCCAACAGTATCCCCCCCTCAACGACGGCCACCTGGCGGTCCAAAAGAGCAGGAAGGAAGAGAAGCATGGTAATCGCTAATGAGAGAAGGGTCCAGGATGAACGAACCCGGAACCCACGTCCGGTCCAGAGGACCGTAGCCCTCCCAGTCGGTGTAGGCAGGATGCCCATCAATGTCACAGGGGGGAGGAGGGGAGTCAGAAGGAGGGCAAAGAGGACTGGTCAGGACGGGTTTGATCTGTGAGACATTGAAGGTGGGATGGATGCGGAGAAAAGAAGGGAGATGCAGGCGGACAGCAGAGGGACTGATGACAGACTCGATCCTATATGGGCCAATGAAGCGAGGAGACAACTTTCTGGACATGGATTTAAGTGGAATGTCTCTGGTGGAAAGCCAAACCTGCTGCCCTGGCGAATAGGTGGGAGCTGGACGTCTTCTCCGGTCTGCAAATCGGCGGTTCTGTTCAGAGGAACGGTTCAGAGCGGCAACAGTGTTGCTCCTGATAGTGCGGCATCGGCGGATGTGGTGTCGGACTGAAGGGACTGAGATTTCCTTCTCATCAGCAGGAAATAGCGGAGGCTGGTTTCATAATGAGATTTCAAAGAGACAGAGACTGGTAGCAGATGAGACATGAGCGTTATGTGCATACTCCACCCAATGCAGGAACTGACTCCAGTCAGCGGGGTTGGTGGACGTGAAGCACCTGAGGGTGGACTCCAGCTCCTGGTTCATTCATTCGGTTTGACCGTTATACTGGGGATGGTAACCAGAGGTTAAAGAGATTTTGGCTTCGAGGGCAGAACAAAAATGTTTCCATACCTGGGCTGTAAATTGCGGTCCTCTGTCTGACAGAATCTCCTGTGGGATGCCGTGTAACCTGAAGACGTGCTTAATCAGAAGTAGAGCTGTCTGAAAAGCGGTAGGAAGTTTTCTCAGAGGAATGAGATGGCAGGCCTTGGAGAATCTATCGATGTTTTTGAAAATGGTGGTGACCATGTGCATTTAGGAACAGGCAGGGGATGAAGGAGACCAGAGGGAGACAGCTGAGATGGTTTATTCCGGGCACAAACTGGACAGGCTAGAACAAACTCTTTTACGTCCTTGTGTTGAGAGGGCCACCAAAACCGACGCGAAATCAGGGCAACGGTTCTACTGACCCCATGATGAGCTGATAACTTGGTTGTATGCATACAATGAATCAATCTAGACCTTACTGAAGAGGGAATGTACGTTTTGTTAGGCGGACCAGTGCCGGGATCTGGTTCAGAAGTTTGAGCTTGTTTAATCAGGTCAGATATTTCCCAGGAGACTGTGGCGACAGTACAGCTAGCCGATAAAATACTAGCTGGGGTTTCCAGTTCATCAGGAGCATAAAGGTGGGACAGAGCGTCAGGTTTAGTGTTTTTAGAGAGATGATCAGGGTTAACCGAGAGAAAAACAGGGACTAACGGGACTCACGGGGATTAGATCTTTTGGCAGATTGAATGTATGAAAGATTTTTATGGTCTGTCCATACCAAAATGGGATGCTCTGCGCCCTCCAGCCAATGCCGCCATTCTTCCAAGGCCAGTTTAATGGCGAGGAGTTCTCTGTCACCGACGTCGCAATTTCGTTCAGCAGGGGTGAGTCTGCGGGAGAAAAATGCACAAGGATGAGTTCTCTGGTCAGATTCAGAACTTTGGGACAGAACAGCCCCCACCCCTGAGTCAGATGCATCCACCTCCAAAATGAACTGTTTGGAGGGGTCCGGTTGAATGAGGATGGGTGCATTGGAAAACAGAGCTTTATGTTTCTTGAAGGCAGCCTCAGCCTCAGTGGACCAGTGAAAAGTTCTTTTGGCTGAGGTTAAGGCTGTTAGTGGTTGGGCTGTTTGGCTGTAGTTTCTGATGAACCTACGATAAAAATTGGTGAATCCCAGAAACCTTTGAAGTTGTTTCCTGTTTTCAGCAGTGGGCCAGTCCAGAACCGCCTTGATCTTATCCTCCGATGGCCTCACCTGCCCGCCCTCGAGCACAAAACCTAGAAAGGTAACAGATGGGCTATGAAACTCCCATTTTTCAACCTTCACAAACAATTTGTTTTCCCAAAGTCTTTGTAGGACCAACCAAACATGTTTCCGATGTTGGGAGATGGTTCTGGAGTAGATCAAGATGTCATCTAGGTAGACAAACACAAAAACATTTTAAAAATCTCTCAAAATGTCGTTCACTAATGCCTGGAAACAAGCTGGGGCATTAGGCAGACCGAAAGGCATTACCAGATACTCGAAATGTCCCAGAGGTGTTTTGAAGGTTGTTTTCCATTCGTCTCCTTCACAGATTCTGAGAAGGTGATAAGCGTTTCTCAGGTCTAGCTTGGTGAACACAGTGGCACCCTGAACCGGTTCAAAGGCAGTCTAACAGAGGCAACGGATATTTGTTCTTGAAGATTATTTGGTTTAACCCACGGTAATCAATACATGGTCACAGAGATCTGTCTTTCTTGCTGACGAAGAAAAACCCGGCTCCGAGTGGAGAAGAAGATGGTCGGATTTTTCAAGCTGCTAGTGACTCATTGATATATTTCTCCATGGTCTCCCTCTCAGGTTTGGAGATGTTATAAAGCCGACTGTTAGGGAGAGGGGCCCCAGGGAGAAGATCGATGGCGCAGTCATAAGGACGGTGCGGAGGGAGAGAAAGGGCTCTTGCCTTACTGAACACCGGAGCCAAATCATGATAATAAGGAGGAAGGGCAGAGAGATCGGGCAGGTCAACCTCCTGACGGTTTGCCGGCGACTGAGTCGGAGGGGCGGCGGAACAGAGGCAGGAACAATTACAGGGGATAGACCAGGACTCCACATGTCTCTTAGACCAGTTAATATGTGGGTTGTGGAGTTGCAGCCAATCAAAACCCAGAACTATAGATGAGCTTGCAGATGGAAAAACATAAAAAGATATGTTTTCCCTATGGTTTCCGGAGATTAGTAGTTCTAAAGGTTTGGTCTGATGAGTAATTTGGGGTAGTTGTTTTCCATCTAAAGCAGAGACTCTCAGGGGTTTAGTCAAAGGAGTGGTCTCAAGACTTAGTTGTTTGACCAAACTAGAGTCGATTAGATTTCTTAGCACTTTGAGATTTTTTTTTTAAATGTAAAGTGCAATACAAATAAAAATTTTTATTATTATTATTATTCTTTCACAGCTTGAATCAATCATGGCCGACAAAGTAAGGGACTGATCTTTAAAAAAAAGAGTAGCAGGTAACAGAAGTCGAGGAGATTTTTCAGTTTGAAGATGGTCCGCCAGACTCCTCATTTCCTCTGGCGGACCCTGGCTTTTACCTTAGCGGGACAGGCTGAAACAAAATGTAGAGGTTCTCCACAGTATAAGCAGAGGTTTTGTTTGTATCTCCTTTGTCTTTCTTCTGATGAGAGTCTGGTGTGACCGATCTGCATGGGCTCGGCTTCTGTGTACAGTGTGGGAGAGGAAACTTCATTAGCTCTTTCAATAGACCTTTCAGGAAGTGTAGTGACTGGGAAAATACGGCTCTTGGATCTGGCTACGGATCTGGCTCGCAGCCTGTTATCTAAGCGGATAGTCAGTCTTATCAGATCCTCCAAAGTATCTGGTTCAACTAGAGTTGCCAACTCGTCTTTAATTGATTCATCTAGGGAGTGAAAATAAGCGCTCTTAAGCGCAGTTTCTCCCCAACCCGAAGCGGCCGCTTTAATCCGGAAGTCAATTGAAAAATCAGACACTGTTCTGTTCCCTTGCTTTATTTCTAGCAACCTACGAGATTTAGTGGTCTTATCTGTATCTTGGTTGAAAGCTTGCTTAAATTCTTTTATGAATTCATCATAAGTACAACGATACTCAATCTTGGAAGAGAATTTGGCTTCCGCCCACTCCAAGGCTTTACCAGACAGATGAGACAAAATAAAAGAAATCCTTCTTCCATCTTGAGAAAAGCTCTGAGGTGAATGATTAAAAATTATCGAACATTGGAACAGAAATCCTTGGACTTACTTGGTTCACCAGAAAATCTTTCGGGGACAGATGGGCGGAATTCAGGAAATGATGGGTGGATTTCTGACCTGAGAGGTGGATTGGAATCCTGAACCGGAAGCAGAACTGCTTCAGCCGAAGGTGTAGTGGCCTGTGAGCCTGTTATTTCATGCAGGGTGCGGTTAGCTTCAGCTTGGCGTTCACTTAGCTCTTGTAGGGCGGAGTCATGGCTCTGAATGAGGACATGCTGTTGCTCCAAGGTCCTTTTGAGTGATTCCGCGGGGCTAGTTTGTAGGCCAGAGTGTTCTGTCATGTTGGGGTCTAGGCGTCTAACCCACATGCAGAAATCACTCTGAGACAGAGAAAAAGTTAAATTATTTATTTAACAAAGTTCACAAGTAAAATGGTGCACTGGTTCTGGGTTTGTCAGACTGGTCACGGGAGGGAAGCCACTGAGGAGGACAGAGACGTTAGAGTGGAAACCAGGAAACTTGCAGTTTACAGATGACGGGGATAAATACCTGCTCAGAGAGGAATCTGATCAGCAGGGTGGGAACCTTGTGGGTCCAGAGGCTAGTCGGCAGGCTGAGGGCAGAGGCAGAGACTGAGGCAAAGGGCAGGCAGGCAGGTTCCAGATAGTGGTTATTTTCTCCAGGATGACAGGTTTCCAGATAAGTCAGGATCTGTGAAGCAGAAGAACACAGGATCGGATTGGTTCACAAAAACAGGGTTACAGATCAGAGAGTTGGCTCAGGTTTTGCTGTACCAATACTGGCAAACACTCTGGCAGGGAAGTGTCAGCCTCCTCCTCCTTAAATAGGGCTCCTGATGAGCAGATGGGAAACAGGTTAGCTCATGCCCTCAGGAGAGATCTTGTGTGCCCTCTGGTGGAGAAAGTAGACAAGCCTCAAGATCCTAACACCGAGGCCATTTATGAAGACCTCAACAGCTATATATCAATTGCCAAAGAATAAAGCATCCCTGACAAAGAACAGCCTTGCCTCACCCCTCTTAAAACATTGAAAGGAGCACTTAAGCCTCCATTTGTTTTAACAACACCCGCAATTCAATTCAATTCAGTTTTTTTCTATAGCGCCAATTCACAACACAAGTCATCTCAAGGCACTTCAACCAAATCATACAGTCAAAATGATTAAAAGTTTTCTATCTAAGGAAAACCAGCTGATTGCATCGACTCATTGACTCTTCAGCAATCCCTCACACTAAGCATGCTTGTAGCGACAGTGGAGAGGAAAAACTCCCTTTTAAAAGGAAGAAACCTCCAGCAGAACCAGGCTCAGTGTGAGCGGCCATCTGCTGAGGCCGACTGGGGTTCAAGGAGACAGAAGCAGATATAGAAAAAGAAGCATAGATACAAAAGGCAACTGTCAACCAGCTCCACAGGCAATTAGATCGAATTTGGTATTGATGACGTGAAAAATAATAACGGTAACTCCATTGAAATGATTCAAAACTAAAGTAACGAGACAATTTCTTAAAATGTAAGGAGTAGAAAGTACAGATATTTGTGTAAAAATGTAAGGAGTAGAAGTAAAAAGTCGCCATAAAAATAAGTAGTAAAGTAAAGTAAAAAATATCAGAAAAATCTACTTGAGTACAGTAACGAAGTATTTGTACTTCGTTACTTCCCATCTCTGCTGCTAGAATGTCAAAAATAGAATTGGAGGCAGATCTTTTAGTTATCAGGCTCATCTCCTGTGGAACCAACTACCAGTTTTAGTCAGTGAAGCAACAACTAGTAAACCTGCAGATTGAGAGCGAAGTGCTCTGTTAGGAACATAAGGAACAATCAGATCTCTGATATCAGATGGAGCTTGGCCATTTAAGGCTTTATATGTGAGAAGGATAGGAGAGATATGATCTCTCTTTTTCATTTTCATCAGAACTCTGGCTGCAGCATTTTGGATCAGTTGAAGGCTTTTAACTACAGTTTGTGGACTTCCTGATAGTAAAGAATTACAATAGTCCAGCCTTGAAGTAACAAATGCATGGACTAGTTTCTCAGCATCACCCCTGGACAGGAGATTTCTCATTTTTGCAATATTCATCAGATGAAAGAAGGAAATTCTAGAAACCTCTTTGATCTGGGATTTAAATGACAGGTCCTGATCAAAAACAACACCAAGATTTTTTACTTTATTATCTGAAATCAGTTTAATCCCATCCAAATGAAGTGACTGACTAATCAGCTTCTTTTTCAAAGACTCTGGTCCAAAGACTGTAACTTCTGTTTTGTCTGCATTCAGAAGCAGAAAGTTAAGAGTCATCCAGGTTTTTATGTCTTCAGACATGCCTGTAATCTATGTAATGGGTTAGCTTCATCTGGATTATAGACAGATATAGCTGGGTATCATCAGCATAACAGTGGAAATTAATCCCATGCTGTCTAATAACTCTACCGATTGGGAGCATTTATAAAGTAAAGAGAATTGGTCCTAGCACTGATCCCTGTGGTACTCCACAGGTAACCTTTGAGCATGTTGAAGATCTATCATTAACGTGAAGAAACTGAAATCGATCAGATAGATCATATTTAAACCAGTCTAGAGCTGTTCCTTTAATTCCAACATAATATTCAAGTGTTTCTAAAAGAATATTATGATCAACTGGATCAAATGCAGCACTGAGATCCAACAGGACGAGCACAGATACAAGTCCATTATCTGAGGCCATGAGAATATCATTAGTGACTTTCACCAGAGCTGTTTCAGTGCTATGATGAGCTCTAAAGCAATGTCATAATGTAAAACCTGGATCATAGCTATGAAACCAGTGCTGAAACCATAAACAGCCAAAGTTTGCCTCAAATACTGGTGTTCAACCTGGTCAAAGCTTTTTCTTGATCTATAGAAATCAGACCAATATCTATGCCCAATGAGCTGGAGATTTCCAAAATATCTCTGATTAAAGTGACATTATCACTTATCAGCATGCCAGGCACACAATTCATCTGGTCTCTGTGAATAACTGAAGACATAACTTCTTTAAGTCTGGTAGCCAAGACTTTGGAAAAAAATCTTGGAGTCCGTAGAGAGTAAAGAGACTGGTGGCCAGTTCCTTAGATCCTGTAAATCTTCTTTCTTTGGAATCAGAGTAATGACTGCCCGTCTGCAGCTCAGAGGCAGCCAACCTCTCTATCTGTGATCACGTCCAAGAAGTCCTAGCCAACCACAGACCAGAAAGACTTGTAGAATTCAACAGGAAGACCTGTAGAAATCAACAGGGAGACCATCCATGCCAGGCGATCTACCACTCGTTAGGCTCATCAAGACAGCAAGCAATTCATGCAGTGTGAACCTCCAGTTTTCGAATAGCTTCAGCATCCACCTGAGGAAATCCTTTGTAGGAACTATTGCTCACACCAGATTCACCAAATGTTCACTCTTAAAACGGTCTTTATAGAAACTGGAAGCAAACTTCCTGATCTCAAAAGAACCTGAGGTAAAACTACAGTCGGTCTTTAGTGAACAATCTTTCTTTGTCCATTCTTTTTTTCTAGTCCAAAGAAAAAATGAGACGGTGCACCCATCTCTGTTACACTTAGGAAATGTGATCTTACCAGGGCCCCTTTGGCTATTGTGCCCAACAGGTTGGCCAGAACGGCCTTTTTAGCTTTGAGGGAATGTAAAATCCCTTGATTTCCTGTAGATGCTGCCAAACCCTGCAGCTCTACCATCTGAGTCTCGAAGTCTTTCAAAGATGTGGTTATGTCTTTAGTGACATTGTGAGTGAGCTTTTGACACAACTGTTTAATTTGACATTAACCATAATCCCACCATTGTTGGACAAAAAAAAGTGATTTTGATTGTTTATCAATGATCCAAAAACATTCAAAGATTCAAGATTATCTTTAGAATGACACCATTTATACTGTCTCGGATTCTGTTGAGAGCTCTCCACACATCTGAAAGATCAGAGGCTGCAGTTAGCTGCCTGAGCCTCCGAGAGGATTCAGCATGAAGCTCTAAGTGGTTCTCCTCCAAAAGCTAAGGCTGCCTCCTCTACTGAACAGTTCACTGACAGCATGACGACATGTCAACTTTTTAAGCTCTGCACCACCCTCCACAATGGGTGTTATGCCAAAACGCCAAACCGAGCCAGTAGCAAAAGCTACCGGATCAGTATGGAAAAACCAAAAGATCAACTTTAGATCAAATAAACAGTATGAAGAAGAAAGTGTTTAAAAAAAAAAAAAAAACTTACAGAAATGGTAGAAAGAACACTCAAGAAACCACTCACTCTGACACTCCTGTCTCAAGCTCCAAGCTCCGCCATTCACTCAGAGAGAGAGAGAGAGAGAGAGAGAGAGAGACAGTGAGAGAATCTGGTTTGATTGGAGCTGGAATATTGCTAAATAAATTCAACAACATTGTTAATTTTTGTTACTCATGTTTATTTCAGTTCAGCAAGACACAAGCCAGAAAAGTGTTCTTTATAAGGTATTAAAAAGATATATATATATCATATACATACAAGTTATTATATACAGAGGAGACGCATCACATTCTCAGGATTTCATGTGGTGCAACTGTGATACACCAATGTGAAATCACATTAAATATTTTGTTGTTTAACAAGAGAGGAAAGAGACAGAACAGGCCATTTTGGGAAAAGTTGTATTTAATCCTCCATACCACAAGGTGATGTTTGGCACTTCGAGACAATTTCCCCATTTACACTACCAGGCTCAGACTGGGAGCGATTTTTTTGGCCCTGGCATTTTTCTATCTACCCCCACCCCCCAAGCATCACATGACAACCATCACCAAGACTTCTATAATGCGATTTTACTGGCTTTGGTTATTAACATAAACACGACAGTGACTGCTGCTGCTGCGTAACATCCCCACTCACCACATCAGCAGTTGTCAGATGTTACTGACTCACCTTTTCCAGCCAACAATGCACATAAAATGGGAAATGTTAGTCTTTAGATGCAAAACCCATCATACACCACAACATCTTTTTACAAAGTATTCTAACATAAATTCGCCAAATATAAGAGGAACATTGTAGTTTGTTTTAAAGAAAGCATTTTAGTATTATTGTAATTTAGTTTGTTGCAAGGATTTTTACAGTTTGAAGAAATAGGATTTTTGAAGAAATAAAAAATTACACCATATGCCAATATATATATGATATAATGCATGCATCATTTAGGTAAGTAACATTGTATTACTTCATGAGCTCCTTGAGTTATTTACGGTCAGACAGAAATCCAGGCAATACCCCATAAGATTGGAGAAAATACAGGAGCTTCACATTTCTACAAACCCTTTTGAAGTATGCAGGTGCCTAAACTCGGTGGGCTTAAAGCATGTTGGGATAGGGATCTAGGCCATGAGATTCCAGGAAATGATTGGAAAAAATTATGTTTATCATTGCACTTGTCATAACTGGTTTTGGTGATCTGAGCCACATGCAGAGAACCACTCAGAAACCAAGTGCAAAAGTTTAACAGGTTTATTGAATGTAGAAAAACACTGAAGAAGAAGCAGGAACTCAGCGGACTGTGAACCGGAAAGGCTGAAGTTGAGATCACAGTGATCAGTTCAGGGGCTGTAGGGGCACATTTTAGATGTGATTAATCTATCTCTGTTACAGGGATATGTACCAAAGGCCTATAAGGTTGCAGTAATTAAACCTCTTGACCCAGATGACTTGGTCAATTATAGACCTATATCCAATCTTCCTTTCTGATCTGAAGTTCTTGAGAAAATAGTTGCCAAACAAATGTGCTATCACTTTCACCATAATGAACTTTTTGAAGAGTTTCAGTCTGGCTTTAGAGCTCATCATAGCACTGAAACAGCTCTGGTGAAAGTCACTAATGATATTCTCATGGCCTCAGATAATGGACTTGTATCTGTGCTCGTCCTGTTGGATCTCAGTGCTGCATTTGATCCAGTTGATCATAATATTCTTTTAGAAATACTTGAATATTTTGTTGGAATTAAAGGAACAGCACTAGACTTTGGCCAAATAATGTTTTATTAAATTATTTGCTTAATCAAGAACCAATAACCTTTAGTTAAATGATTCTTTAACCTCCTTGAAATAGCTAGCAGCGAATAGACATCAGGTTTCCACTAAATGACTCTTGGTCAGACTTGCTAATGGAAATGTAACGAGCATCTGAGGAACACATGAACACTAATGTTATATCAGTGTTTAACCCTTAGTGAACAAAACTTGTCCAAGCTTCAGCAACAGCTCAACACATGTTTCTGTAGCATAGCGTAGCATGCAGTCCATTCTTTAGCGTCAATTATTGTCTTTACTCAGCAGTAAAAACACGATATGATTAGCATCCTCAAAAGACATGTTGTTTGTTCTGTCCCTAATCATACCAGACCTGCAAACCTTTTTCCATGTCCATTTGGAAAGCCTGAGTTTCATCCATTTGCAGCTCAGCAGTCAGGGCACAGCAGGGGTTCTTCGTCTCAGTCTCACACAGCATGGGTAGACCTTTACTCTAGTTTGGCTATATAATTCCTGAAACTCAAGAGAAATGTGTTGTAAAAGGTCTGTCTTGCAGTATTTTGGTTCTGAAAGGCTACCACAATGACCCATCCTTGATGGTTCTGGAGAGCTGGTTCCCTTGGGCCTTGGTTCTCCACCACAGTGGAGGTCCGGGCCGAAGCCCGGCTTCAGGGGTGAGGGAGAGCAGGCAAAGAGCATGAGCCAAAGAAATCAGGAGCAAAGGAGAGTGAATTCTGTGTGCTCTGTGATTTTGTGTGTCCTCGCACAGAGGGGGGTGGTGGTTGGTCTGTGACTTGCCATGTGACTTGCCTGTGTAGGCCTTGGTTGAAACGGGAGTTGTTGCAGAGATTCCACAGCTGATTCCACATCATCATGTCAAGATAAATATGGACATTAGTTCCCAATGTCCAAAAAGTATGATCATGGCATATGGCATAACACTAGGCTTCATTTTTGATAAAGCTTGCAGGTAGAGTGGCTCAGGTTATCCTGAGCTATCTCTATAATTATGCTGCTATAGGCTTAGACTGCTGGAGGACATAGGGACCCCCATTTCATAATTCTACTTCATTCTATCTCTATTCTCCCACTCTGCAGAATCAGTTAGTTTAATTCTCTAATGTTCTGCTCTCTCTGCTTTTTCTCATAGTAGCTTCATCTGGTCTGTTCCTGTTTGGCTGTGACTCCATCCTGGAGAGAAATATCAGCTATGCTGCTGCCATCAACACCCTTGTTTATATGTGCTGGACATCCGCCTGTTTTTCTAGTGTAGTCCTGTTTCTCTTACCGTGACTGGCTCGATGTGCTCTCTTCATCCTCTGACATGGGAGCTGGCTCAGAGCTCGTCTGCCTGGCTGTGTGTTTCCTGGACGGGGCCGCCTTTTACAGCTGCTTTTTGTATCTCTGCTTGTGTCTTCTGAACTCCAGTTGGCCTCAGCAGATGGCCGCTCACACTGAGCCTGGTTCTGCTGGAGGTTTCTCCCTGTTAAAAGGGAGTTTTTCCTCTCCACTGTTGCTACAAGCATGCTTAGTGTGAGGGATTGCAATGAGTCAATGAATCGATGCAATCAACTGGTTTTCCTTAGAAAACTTTGAATCAATTTGACTGGATGATCTGGTTGAATTGCAAAGAGCGTTGCGATGAGGTGTTGTCAATTGGCGCTATATAAAAGAAAAATGACTGAGGCTTGAATATGCTGGAGAGAAACTCACGTTTGGGGTTAGTAAGCTCTTGAATCCAGTTTGTGGGGGTTTAATCCAGAGAAGAGGGAACTCGTTGGAGAGCGGACAGGCAGACACATGTTGGATCCAGAGGAGTAAAGGAGCGGACTGTAACTTGGTTTTCCAGATGAGGACTTCAACAGATCATGTGGAGATTGTCCCGTTCAGTGTGAATTCAGTAAATCCTTCCAGGGGGAAAAGGTCCAGGCTATGCAGTTTCACAGGAAGGCTTCCTGTCAAAGAGCAAGACAAAAAAAGATCAGACTCAGAGAAACAATGCTAAGATTTAGAGTCTGCAAATCATGCTCGGCTAGAGTACCCAAAACTGGCAAACACTCTGGCGTCGAGGTAGTGACAGTCCGCTGCTCAAGTACTCCTCCGTTAATGACATAATGAGCCGCAGGTGTGCAGGGAGGCCCAACGAGGAGAGGGCACCACCTGGTGGTGGAGAGAGGAAAACACAAAAACAACCCACACAAACTGGAATCCAAACAGCACTGTTATAAGCACGAAGCACAATCTCAACTAATTTTCTGTAAGATATTAAATAGATCCTACTGGACCTATTCCAAACTGGCAAGACTAAAACACTAAACGGTGACTTATGTTGGAGTTGAAATGGAAAGGTTGGAACAAACGTTTGTTTGTGAATAAGATGTTGGGCACACATTTGGTCAAAAACCCTTCATTGTGTTTGTAAGGATTACTTCCAGATAACATTAAAATGTAAAAAAAATCAGAAATCTTGGTGCTGTTTAGCTATAACAACAGGGTGCGAGATAACTTTACGCTACTGGAAATCTCTCACTCAGTCCACGTTTAAAGCAATCCTGTTCCTGTATCTAATAAAATATAAGTAGAAGGAGACATCCTTACATGTCTAGCAATTAAGCTAAGAATGGTCCCCACACCTCATTGAATATGTCTTCCCTCCCAGCCACCCTATAACTGGCCTGTTCATAGCTGGCCATTGAACTTAGAACCTGTATCCACTCCTTAACCTCTTAACATCCAGAATTTCTAGTGTGTTTTAGTGTTGTCTGATTCTGTAATTTATGTTATATGCTGTAGGTCTGGGTTGTTATTAACATTGTGGCTGGACTGCTTTTTTTAATGGTTATTTGTGTAGGGAGACAAAAAAATGAAAAGGACAAGACTATTTTTCTGATCCATGTTACTGTAACAAGATAATGGCTGCTTTTCTGTATGTTTGACAAAAAAGAAGAATAAAAAAAGAAAAAAGAAAAGCAGACTTTGGAAGAAGTTAAGAGAGAGAATAAATGCCCTCAATTAACAAGATAGTTTCTGGGCATTTAAATGCAATGGGAAGCATTGTGTTGCAAGTTGTTAAAAATGAACCACAACATGGAAGTGGTTTATGAAGCTGTTAATTTACATTTTAGGTGTCTGTTACACCAAGACAGAATTAGTATTTATTTTTTACCTTTCACAGTTCAAACTTCCCATTTTCTTGTTGACATAATTTAAGTTGACATAATATAAGCTTTGATTTCAAGTAATTTGGTTATGCTGATGACAAAATCAAGTGATTTCTGATCTCTGAGTGTTGTAGAAATGAACTGAATACACAGGGGGATTCAGGAGCATTTTTTTGATGCAGTTGATGTGGATAAAATGCCAGGAGGAGAAGGAAGGGGGAGAAGGGGAAGAGACTGATGTGGAGGGACAGGATTCGATGTATATGTACTGGAATGGCAATACATCTCTGCATGGCATTATTTTAATATTTTGAGATCTAAGGATTTTAATCCAACCCTAGACTTTTTGACATGTAAAAATGCGTGAAAGTGATTCTTTCATGGCTAGTTTGCATATCCTATAGCTTTGTTGTTTGTTTCTAAATAATTTGCTATTATTTTTTAATTAGCAACTTGGGTGATAAAGTTCAATTAACTAATCATAGTTTTTGTTTCTCCTATTAAATACATAAACACGTATATTTGATTGTTTAAAAACGTTTTTTATACAAAAAATAAAGTTTTCATATTTGAAGTATGGTTACACTTGAATGTCATGCAGCATAAGCAGCAAAAATAAAGAAATAATAGTTGCATGTAAAGCGCACTGGATAGGATCTTAGATATCTGATATCAAATCATAGACATTCAGCTAATTTGACTATCAGAGCCAATATATGATCCAGGTATCAGATTTGCTCATCTCTAGTCAAATTGAAGGCGTCTTCAGACCAAAATCCTGGGTTTAATTTCAACCCAAGCCCACCCATGAATGGTACCAAAAGTGGCCCTTTAACCTAGATTGGACTTGCTACCACAATATCATTTTGTTGCCTTTCCATTTTTTATTTATTTTTCCACAGAAACCTACTTCCACATGTCCTGCTTTTTTAAAGTTTGCTTATATCCATTGTACTGCTCTGTAGATTTGGTATATGTGAGGGAAACATATGGATGAATTTGATGGTGGGTTAAATTTTTAACCACCCATTTGCATCATGATTCAAAATGTCTTTATTCATGTAGATAACATGGACACTGGTGCTATTACGGTTGCTGCTCTTGGTAGACCTTTTACCATAGGCATGCTCTATGATGCCAACGAAGATCGTCTCCTTCCAGGTAAGATTAAATAGCTACTTTATTTCCGTTACAGTTATGCATTTTTATATCAATACATAGAGGACACTGACATCTTATTTTTTAGGTCTGTTATTAAAAGGTATTAATTTAAACAATAATCCAAAGCCTATATTTATAGAACTGGGGGTTGAGGAGAGAAGTCTGCTTATTGAAAGATCTGTCTCTCATTCTAGTTTTGGAACCATCAATGAACGTGGTGTCTCAGAGTATTGTGGTTTGCAAATATTTGGTCCAGTTAGTACGGTGGCTAGGAAGTGCAAATCAATAATACAAAATCTGAAACACTTTTACAAATCTTGAAACAACTTTACATTTGAGAAAACAAATTTACAACAAACAAAACACTTTTACAAATCATAAAACAAATTTACATTTCAGAAAACAAAATTACAACAAACGAAACACTTTTACAAATCATAAAACAAATTTACATTTCAGAAAACAAAATTACAACAAACGAAACACTTTTACAAATCATAAAACAAATTTACATTTCAGAAAACAAAATTACAACAAACGAAACACTTTTACAAATCATAAAACAAATTTACATTTCAGAAAACAAAATTACAACAAACGAAACACTTTTACAAATCATAAAACAAATTTACATTTCAGAAAACAAAATTACAACAAACGAAACACTTACAAATCATAAAACAAATTTACATTTCAGAAAACACTTTTACAACTGACAAAATCTGACGGAAAGGGAGGGACTGTCTTCGAAGCTTACCCGGAAGTGATAAACGGAGAGTTTATGCAGGATGGAAGCTAATCGAGTTGCGCTTTGCCCGTTCTGTGGCACTCATATGAGCAGTTTAACGCAGTTTTGTTTTTCCTGTGGTCGGTCCTTGGAGAAGGAAATATTTTTTTCCTGGTTGAAATTTAGTACTTAAATCTATATTTGTGTTTTATGTTAACTTACAATTTATCTATGTTGTACTATCCTTAATAAACAGTTTGTGTTCTAACATCAGCCGTTTTATTTCATCCCATATTGCCAGAATTGAAATAAAACCTGCTGTAATCTGTTCCCCTGTCTATAACAGACAAAAAAGGTCCCAGTTTTTCAATTTTTTGCTTATAAGCATCTTTTATGATGACAATTCATTCCTGAAACTTTAAATGTGATGGACTTTTATTTCTTAAAGTTATAAGGGGGGAACATATTTATATCAGGCCAGCTGCTATAATCTGTTCCCCCTGTCTAAATCAGACAAAAAAGGTCCCAGTTTTTCCATTTTTTGCTTATAAACATCTTTTTTAATGACAACTAACCCCTGAAACTTTGGAGGTGATAGACCTTTATTTCTTAAAGTTATAAGGGGGGAACAAATTATAGCAGGCCAGGGTGGAAACTGGCTGATAGCTGGGCACACACATTAGAATTTCTGGTTAATCCCCTTCTAATGTAAAATATGAATGTTACTGGATAAGGACATTTCTAGTATAATATATCATACATCTCAATTTTAGAGAAATTGGAAACAGTTGCTCTTTATTTCCCAAAGATCGGGGAGGAGGAGAGGCGAGAATTAATGTTTCAGTTGACTGAAATAATCTGTTCCCCTCCATAACATGGGAAGAAGTAAATGTACCTGCAGTTCTTTAACTGTGCTTATTCCTCTCACCATCAACAACAAATCCTGTGGATTTGGTCATATTTACTATTTATTGGCAAAAATCAAAGGGGGGACCAGATTATTTCAGTATTTTACATTAGAAGGGGACTAACCAGAAATTCTAATGTGTGTTCCCTGCTATCAGCCAGTTTCCATCCTCTTATATCAGCAATGAAAAATAGAAAATACACTACGTGTTGGAAATCTGTTTGGTGACTGACGTTTTTTTTTCTGTCAGGCTGAAGGGACAAAAGTTGGAGAAATGCCGATTCTCTTGGCGTTTAAAAAAACCCAACACAAAACAGCTTAAGAAGACCTCATTAATGTATTTATTTTACAAATTTGTAAAAAGAGTAAACGATTAAACTGTATGTTACAAAGTTGACATTATTATATGAGCTGTTTTCACTGAAAAATGATCAGGAGCGCCTTGAAAATGGTCAGATCCGCCTCTCTGGCTGCAATGAGCGCTCCCGAAACAGGGGGAACAGATTTTCACAGGGAAACAGAATCTCGCACAAGACCGGCATAATTCAGTTTGCTTTTCAGAGACCTCAAGCTGATGTGTACACCATGTAAACATGGCATCATGTCTACGATTACAACGTACGAGTGACACTCATTAAAATAATATATGCGCAGCTGCAGCATATCTGGTTCTACCGTCTGTTCTGTACCATTTAAAAACTCCAAGGACCGACCACAGGAAAAACAAAACCGCGTTAAACTGCTCATATGAGTGCCGCAGAACGGGCAAAACGCAACTCGATTAGCTTCCATCCTGCATAACCTCCCGGTTATCACTTCCGGGTAAGCTTCGAAGACAGTCCCTCCCTTTCCGTCAGATTTTGTCAGTTGTAAAAGTGTTTTCTGAAATGTAAATTTGTTTTATGATTTGTAAAAGTGTTTTGTTTGTTGTAATTTTGTTTTCTTAAATGTAAATTTGTTTTTTGATTTGTAAAAGTGTTTCGTTTGTTGTAATTTTGCTTTCTGAAATGTAAATTTGTTTTATGATTTGTAAGTGTTTCGCTTGTTTTAATTTTGTTTTCTGAAATGTACATTTGTTTTATGATTTGTAAAAGTGTTTCGCTTGTTTTAATTTTGTTTTCTGAAATGTACATTTGTTTTATGATTTGTAAAAGTGTTTCGCTTGTTTTAATTTTGTTTTCTGAAATGTACATTTGTTTTATGATTTGTAAAAGTGTTTCGCTTGTTTTAATTTTGTTTTCTGAAATGTACATTTGTTTTATGATTTGTAAAAGTGTTTCGTTTGTTTTAAATTTGTTTTCTCAAATGTAGAGTTGTTTCAAAATTTGTAAAAGTGTTTCAGATTTTGTATTGTTGATTTGCACTTCCCAGCCACCGTAAGTTAGTCCCAAGTTCTGGATTAACCGGAAGCTGATGAAGACAAACTCTCCTTTCTTTGGAACCAGTGCTGCACATTTTTAAAGTGAAATATTGAATAACAGATACAAGCACTAGTTTTTCTTTATTGTAAAGTGACAGATTACTCCAGATAGACATTTGGGACTTCTGGCAAAATACTCCCAATGGAGGAGTTAAATGCATTTCATAAATATAAAGTGCAGTTACCAGTTTGACCCAATAAAAACAAGAAATAGAAGACAAAATATACTAAAAAAAAGGAAAATAAAGAACCTAAGACTATGAGGAAGCTGTACGTAAATTAGTTTATTAAATGTCTTTTAAATCAATACATGTATAATTACACAGACAGAGGCTTGTGATAACAAAATCAACAAAAAGACAAGACAGTATAACTTCATGTCCAAATATAAACAACTTCCTGAGACATCAAAGTAACACTCTCCTGTTCTGCTATTATTGTGCATGAGAATGTGGATATTTATTGTTCCATAAATACTTTAACTCTGCTTTTTTACTATTTAACTTTACACTTTATGTTTTAAAGGCTTCACCCTGTGGGATGAGAAGACTCTAAAGGGGATGATTAAAGTGGATGAAAAAAGAACAAGTGATTCAAATTACATTTTTTCTGATTCCTTAGAGGAGAAGTGTAAAGTGATGGATATTGGTGCCTCTCTGAAGGCCAGTATAATGGCTGGCATGTTTGAAGTTAAAGGATCTGCAAAGTATCTCAACAATCAGAAAAAATCCCGGAATCAACTACAACTAACCTTTCAGTACAAAACCACCACCAACTTCAAACAACTGAATCTGGGTCCTGATCAACTAAAAACAAAGGAGATAGATGAGGATATAAAGCGCTCGGCCACTCATGTTGTCACCGGTATTGAATATGGTACAAATTTTTTCTTTGTGTTTGATTTAGAGAACTCAAGCACAGAAACCATTCAGGAAACTGAGGCCCATTTTAAAGCTGTCATGACCAAGTTTCCTCATTACAAGATTGGGTTAGGAGCTGACTTCCAACTGTCTGAAAAGGAAAAAAAAGTGATTGAAAATGTTTCCTGCTCGTTTTATGGAGACATGATACTTGAAAAAAACTCCAGGAACTTTGAAGAAGCACTATTGGCATACTCAACACTTCCAGAACTACTGGGCAAAAATAAAGAGTACGGTGTTCCAATGAAGGTCTGGATGATGCCACTGAAAACATTTGATCCATCAGCTTCAGAGAAGAAGATGGAAATCAGTGTGAAACTTTTAAAAAAGGCTGAGAATGTGCTGCAAGAGTTGAATGACCTGATTATTAGATGCAATGATTGCTTGAAAGGGAGCTATCAGCTCCCACTGATTACTGAAGCTTTGTCAAATTTCAAGCAATATTGTGTTAGCTATAGACAGAAACTTATATGTATGTTTGCAGAGAAGTTTCCCAAAATTAGGGCAGGAAAAGAAGATGAGAATGATTTGCTGAAAATCTTGGATGACAAAGAAATGTCTCCTTTGAGTTCATTTAATTTAGGGAAATGGATGAAAAGTACTGAAAGAGAAGTTAATGTTATCAAAAGCTGTGTTGAGGCAATGGAGTCAGTAAAGGTCCTCAGTAAAGACAACGAGTTTGATAAGGAGCTTCTTTCCACTGAAGTAGAGGAAGTTCTCAACTTTGTTTTCACCTCATTGAAAAGTGTGGATCCCTATCTTCAGAAAATGGAAGATTACATTTGCACAATGACCTGCAATGCCACAGGGAAGGTCAGTCCATGCAAAGATGACCCGTGGTACTACTCAATCCCAGTGATACAAGACATGCAAAAAAAAGCTTTGGTGATGGGTAGACTTGCAAAGGCCCTGAAGAATGAAAAAAAATACAGATTTTTTATATCAGCCACCAGAAATGACGAAGTTAAAGGAGCAACCATCTATCACTATAGTCATAAACAATTGATCACAAAGGATTTTCAACAACCTCACTTGCCAGCTCCAGAAAAGATAAAAGAAAGAAGAGACGTGCTATGGTGTAAGTCCCTTTTCATCATTTCTACTGTTAGTTCACTCATAATAAGCTGTAAGTATACTTTTATTTCATGAAAATATCTATTTTTAAGTATAATTCATACCATTTTCCAGAAAAGATCAGATACAGGTTGCATTGTCATGATTCCTGACACTAGAGCTGATCTGATTCATCATTCAACACACCTGTCAGCTCTGCCCCGTTTCTAATCAGCCTCCATCAGATTCACCTGCTTAATTGGGAACACCATTTTTTGTTTACATTGATCCCTTGATTTTCCGTTATTCCATCATGTTCTACTCACCCATATGAGTTCAGTGTCATTTGGAGCCGTTCTGAAGATATTCCGTTAGGTTATATCCAAGTAACGTCTTCCTATGGGCAACGACTTGAAGGCATAAAACTCAACTGTTCATAATTTATTCTTTATGGTACGACAGCATTCAGAACATGGAGGCCAATCACTGTCCCTCAAACATCTGCAGTTATATTTTTTATACTTATATTTTTTAAAACAAAGCAGCACGTGCATGACGTCATCCGTGCGTGCTGGCTACCATTCATTCATAGTGTCTGCTGAACTGCTGCTAGTTTTACTTACATGCCCACACTCAACCCATTTTAACCTAATAGATAATTTACTAGATTTATCATGTCTCCTTCTGCAAGCTCGCTGATTGCACTTAGCTGTGATTCACCTACATGTTACAAATGCTGGCGTACCATAAATAATAAATATGGGTGAGTAGATCATGTTGTAATAATGTAAAATTAAGAGCCCAATGTAAAAAAAAAACGGTGTTCCCCTTTAACTGACTTTATAACCAGCTCTCAGACCAGTGACTAGCACCAGCTTATTAGAAGAAATCTGTGAACAGAGCTACTTGTAGCTTATTTGCAGCTACAGATGTTTTTTTTTTAACCCTGCCATTTAAAACTCCTTTTGGCATTTTCCCAGCCTTAAGTCATCCTTATATTAGGGACTGTGTGTATCTAATAGGCATTTCTAAAAGATTCATGGATAAATGTAAACAGTAATTTTATACATGTGGTTAGGAACAGTACAAAATGAAATGCCCTACAAGCATTCGGCCTATACACATCACATACAGCTGTACTAGACCAAAATGATCTGACTTGTTAAAAATATATATAATTAGAAAGATCATAATAATGGCATTTGTAAAGTAAAAATTTGATAGCTGGTTATTAGATATACACATTAAAAGATTCCCAAGAAAAGCATATGTATGTAGAGATTGTCTGGGAACAAGTGAATGAGCAGTAAACTTAAACATTAGAGAAATGGTATGCTGTTCCGGCCCTTACCATTTATGAAGTGTTCTTCATGATTTTCTCATGTTCTGTTCTTTTCTATCTCAGATGCCAGTGAGGTCACCCTGGATCCAGATACAGCACACCCAAACCTCAAAGTTTCTTCTGATCATAAGAAAGTGGAACACGGAGACCAGCAATGGTATAAAGATAATCATCAGAGATTTATTGAGCAACCTCTGATTATGTGCAAAGAAAAGCTATCAGGCCACTGCCACTACTGGGAGATGGAAGTGAACAGTAACACCAGTGTAGATATTGGTGTCTGCTATGGATCCCTAGATAGGAAAGGATTAATCGGGTTTAGTTCAAGCTGGTCATTAGGATGGAGAGGAAATACATTCTATATACAGCATGACAACAAGAGTCAAAGAAAACCCTGTCCCAGCATTGGCTTCTCCCGTATTGGGGTGTTTCTGAATTGCAGCTGTGGGTGTTTGACCTACTACATAGTCAGAGATACTAAACTGGATCACATTCACACATTTCGCAATACGTTCTCAGAACCCGTCTTCCCATGTATGAAACTGGGTACAAAAGGTAGCTGGTTGTCCCTGTGTATGTGATGAGTTTCATTTTCAAAACAAACAACCAAAAAAAGGCCTACACAAAGGCAGGAGATATGAAAGTCAGAGGTAATTAATTGAACAATCAAGTTACTGGTATTTTTCTTCTCTCTACGTGCAATTTACCTTATCATTACATAAACATAGTAGATAACATTAGTCAGCATGTTATTGGCCTGTCCTCTGAGGGTTTTTTCAATGTTGTTTGATTGTCCAAGTTTAAAAATGCCACAATCTGGCTAAAAGCTAAAAAAAGGCAGTTATGGACAGAGAAATCATCCTGAGGAGGAAAAACTGTTGCACACAGGTCTAGAATTTTACTCCTAAATGATTTATTATCCATGCCAATAAAAGAGCAATACTCAAAACAAAGTTGGGACTACAGTTAATGTCAGGATATTAACATTACACTTTTTTGTGTGCTTACTTTTTGCAGTTTAGGTCAACCAATCAATCAATCAATCAATATTTATTGTCAACTACAATTTGCATTGTAGTCGAGATTGCATTTTCAGTTAAAGCGGTCATCAAATACATCACAAAAATGGGGGGGTAGGGAGTTTTCTTGGGGTGCCGCCATTATTTTTGTGGAAAAATAGGAGCCATATTGTGAGGGGAGAGGCAAAAAAAGCAGTACTAGTAATACCCAATTATTAATTTTTTATTGTTTTACCAATAAATATGTTATTTTATTATTTTTGAAATGCATAGTAGCTGTAGATAATATAGTTCTGATATTATTACATTTATTCAATTGTTCTAATGTTTGGGAAATAAAATCAAAATAGGGGTAAAAAACTGATCTCTTAACATTTTTCGCAATTCATATTTTTCAATTTTAATTTTGTTTGTATTTCCTTTGGGTTTTGGGTTTAATTTTAATTTTACATTTCTTTATGTTGCTGTTTTGTATTTTACTTTTCATATTTTTTGTGTTGGAGATTAATAGTCTTTTGGACCTTCAATCATGTTAGGATTGAATACAAGTTCTAATCTTTTTAATTGTTTCTAATAAATTCATGTTTTTGATTATTTCCGAATTACATAACTGCAAATAACAACTTATTTCTAATAATAGTATGTAATTGTAATTCTCCTTGAAAAATCATTGACAATACAGTTGCTTTTAATTATATTCCAAACTAGAAAAACCTGAGTAATTACCTGGATAATATGTTGCCATGACAGTATCTATAACTCAAACGTCAAAAAATACATCCTTATTCCATATTTCATTCTAACCTAACAAATTCCCAAGAATTATTGCATATGCATCTGTTTAAGAAATGTACATTAAAACCAATGAAATACACCAAAAGGAAAAGTCTCTATTTATTTTGACCCAGGGATGTGATCAATGACATCAATCAATTATAATCTCATAATTTAATGAGTTGATAAATATGGAAATTATGTCCACCTGAAGGTGGCTGCACCTCGGAACTTTCCTTCGGGTTCTTTTCCTGGGAGCAAGTTATTTACTACTCTTAAATCAAACCGGGTAAAACCATATAAAAAGGACTATAAAGCAGGAGTAAAAATGTAACAGACTTTGTTCCAGCTAAGGTCATTACAGGACAAAGAAATTGCTTGGAGTTGACACAGATGTGGGCTCAAAATACATCACCGAGCATCTGGCAAAGACTGAGCCCTGAACAAGGTCATCTCCCTGGCAAAGACTGAGCCCTGAACAAGGTCATCTCCTTCTTATACCTCATGAATCTATGTGTTGGATCAGGAGGATGCTTAGCTATCCATATCAGAAACATTCATGCCATCCATGTCCTGACCTTCATGCATCTTGCCTCTATGCCGCAGAAGTACAGATAGCTCTCCTTTATCAGTCAAGCTCCAAGATGTTCCCATATCCTGTGTATTTCTGAAGACACGAAGGCTGTCCTGATTAGAGGACCTCCGTACACACAGTGACATCCAAAATGTGAAGGAAGGCCTTCTACTCCGTCTAATCTGGCTAACAGAATAACAATGCACATGATGTGTAAAGAATAAACCTAACAGATGTTGTTGAAGCTTGGACATCTCTGCCCTGCGGGTAGGACCCGAGGTCAGGTAGGTAGAGGGAAAGAAAGTTAATAGGTAAGAAAACTTTAATGGTTAAAGTCGTGTCAAGGTGGAATATCCTGGTAAGTGTTAGGGTTAGGGGTTAGGTGCAGGAATAGTATCACAATGACATCCCCCTAAATCAGTCCATTGACCAAAAAAGGTATGGTTCCGGGAGTCAAAGGCAAGGCACTGGCCGACGCATGTCACTCAAGAGCTCATCTCCTTTTGTTTGGCCCAGGTAGAAAGTACACAGTAAAGACATTCTAAAAAAATAAAAATTGTTGTATGGAGTTTCAGAATAGGATAGAATAGAGGCCCTTTAACAGGTCCCAATACCATCCAAATTCCTCCATAAGATTACCGTCAGAGTACATGGTAAAGGTAAGCGTTGATCATTTAGTAGAGGTAGAAAGGATACTACAAAATATTCTAAACTAAATAGAAGGAATTTTTGGAACACATCATCAGTAGTGGACCTCAAGATCATTGGGTGTTTCGGCCATTATCACTAGACACCCTCACTCGAGGACGGCCCAGACAGGGATGATCAGTCCCTGCTGTGTGTCCAATAGCCAATTAGGTTTAAAGAAATCTAAAACTAAGTCAATCACAGCATAAAAGAAGAAAAAACTATGAAAGGTCAAGGTCCTGTTTGGGACCCATTACCTTAATGAAAAAATATACGATCAAAGGTCAAGGTCCGGCTTAGGACCCATTAACTTAATGTAAAATTATAAGGCAAGGTCAATATGACCATCAAGATGAGACCATCAAGATCAATACCCGATTGGGCATTGTAAAAGAACCTAGGTCCCGTTGCATCCACAGCCTAGTCACCTAAGTTGGACCAGGGGATGTAAAATCCTTTTTGGAAAAAATGACAATTTAAAAGAGTCCAATTGTAGTTAAAAGGGGAATAAAAACCAAATTAAACGTGTGTGGCGGATGTGGGCTGTGCGTTGCCGGGGCTAACCCCCATAGAAGACTGGGCTGCGATTACGGTCCTAAGCTCTGGACCGCCACACCTTGCGTGCATTGTTCCAATAGGGGAACTCAAGGGGGCCACATACTAACCTCCTTACCCAGTACCCTTCGGTAAACAGGTCGGTTGTTGACACCGTTAGGTTACTCCGACCTGCCCAGGTAAGGCTGAAGATCTGGGTCCTGTGTCGTCCGCGTCAGGGGGGGGGGAGGGGGGGAGGGGGGACCTGATCCTATGCTCCATACACCGCACAGCTCTAGGGTCAAGGATGTCATGCCCAAGTCACACACAAAGAGTGTGAGACCAAGGCATGACATAAAGGCTAATCTAAATTGGGGCTGGGGTTATCTATCGGTATTACTGCTTCACTCATGGTTTTGTTTTAGGTCATGAGAAAAGTCACTTGAAAATAAGTTATATGGGAACTACAGTAGGGGAATTGGTAGATAGCATTAATTAAAACTATAAAAAATTAAAGGGTTAGGGTTAGGGTTAGGGTTAGGATATAGGATGAAAACCAGAAAATCCGATCGGGCACTCTCAATAACTCAAAAAGTAAAAGAGGTATGGGGCCCATACTTGGGTCAGAGGGACCCATGGTGGGGACCCACATTCTATTAGAGTTTGGTGGGCGTGGCCCCTTTCCTTGACATAGCTGCCATTGACTCCCATACAACCGAAATAATCGGGCACTCTCTGTAAGTCAAAAAGTATAAGTGCCAATCTCACCAAACTTGGTGTGTATACTCCCCCTGGGCCGTCCCAACTTTCCACCAAGTTTGGTGGTCCTAGCCCCTCCCCTTCCTATAGCTGCCATAGACTCCCATTCATTTTTCAAGTTTCGCTAGGAGCATCGTAGAGACATGGGAGTTGGTTTTTCGTGCTCAGGGCGTCCCCACGAGTCCGGGGATATGCGGTTCATTAGGGTTCATTGAGGTTCATTGAAGGTCAAAATTTTGAAAAAATGCTCTAAGTGTCATACTTGGGCGTTACTATGGGAACCTTACTAGAGTGCGTTTTAGAGTCCCCTGATGCCATAGGAATGGGTCCCATGTGAAGTACATGGTGAAACTTTACTTTTGCTAGGAGCATCGTAGAGACATGGGTTAGGGTTAGGGTTTGGGTTAGGGTGAGGGTTAGGGTGAGGGTTATGGGGCAAGGGAACCAAGAACTGGATCCCCCACCCCCCCCACACCCCTCCTCGGTGCACGGGCACGCATCCGACCACAGGTGTGTTCCCCAGGGCCGTTCCTCCATCTGTCCATGAGGCCATGGCCCACCAGCATCTGCAGTCCGGAGATCCAGATGTGTTCCCTTCTCTGCGCTGTGGACCACACTAGGTTTCATCATCATCCTCCTCTATACATAAAAAAATATATAAACAATGTAGAACAACATCACCCCGTGTCCCTGTCATCCTCCCCTCCCAGGAGAGGTCTAATGGGGTCCCCTGCTGGGTTCAGCAGGATCGGGTGTCATGGGTGGAGGAGAATAGGGCTTAAAGCGAAAAGTGGAGGCTGGAAAATAGGGCTTAAACCGGAAGCCAGCATCCGAAGGAGGCCTGGTGGAAGCAGGAGCTTTGATGGCTGCAGCAGGGGCTGAGTGAGGATCTGAGGGCCCCAGGCTCTGTGTGGTCTCCCTCATCCTGCTGGGCTGAGCAGGCTTGGATCTGGTGGGTGCAGTGGCCTTGGTGGCTGCAGCAGGGGCTGAGTGAGGATCTGAGGGCCCCGGGCTCTGTGTGGTCTCCCTCATCCTGCTGGGCTGAGCAGGCTTGGATCTGGTGGATGCAGTGGCTTTGGTGGCTGCAGCAGGGGCTGAGTGAGGATCCGAGGGCCCCGGGCTCTGTGTGGTCTCCCTCATCCTGCTGGGCTGAGCAGGCTTGGATCTGGTGGATGCAGTGGCTTTAGTGGCTGCAGCAGGGGCTGAGTGAGGATCCGAGGGCCCCGGGCTCTGTGTGGTCTCCCCCATCCTGCTGGGCTGAGCAGGCTTGGATCTGGTGGATGCAGTGGCTTTGGTGGCTGCAGCAGGGGCTGAGTGAGGATCCGAGGGCCCCGGGCTCTGTGTGGTCTCCCCCATCCTGCTGGGCTGAGCAGGCTTGGATCTGATGGATGCAGTGGCTTTGGTGGCTGCAGCAGGGGCTGAGTGAGGATCCGAGGGCCCCGGGCTCTGTGTGGTCTCCCTCATCCTGCTGGGCTGAGCAGGCTTGGATCTGGTGGATGCAGTGGCTTTGGTGGCTGCAGCAGGGGCTGAGTGAGGATCCGAGGGCCCCGGGCTCTGTGTGGTCTCCCTCATCCTGCTGGGCTGAGCAGGCTTGGATCTGGTGGATGCAGTGGCTTTGGTGGCTGCAGCAGGGGCTGAGTGAGGATCCGAGGGCCCCGGGCTCTGTGTGGTCTCCCCCATCCTGCTGGGCTGAGCAGGCTTGGATCCTGTGGGAGCAGGGGCTATTGTGGCTGCAGCAGGAGCCTCATGAGGAGCTGGGGGCCATAGGCTCTGTGTAGTGTCCCTCATTAGGCCCAGTGCCTCTCTGCTGTGCTCTAATGTCTCTTCCCTGAGCCGTCTTCCCAGATTTCTCCGGGCCCATTTAGTGGCTATGATAAATGAGGCCCCTAGGTTGCCTCCAAAGGTGCAGAGTGTGTGTTTGAAGCAGGTGATGCTGTCCTGATAATGTTTTTTCAGAGTCTGGATTGTGTTAAAAGCCCACTGTATAGCATTGTCCTCAATAATAGTCCTGGTGTTCTCATTATTGCTAGCTGGTTTGATCACATCTGTTAAATGAGTTTTAATTTTAAGCAGGGCCGGTGGAAGTTCATATTTTGTCATGTTTTCTAGGTGATGTTGTGCTTTAATCAGCTTAAACCATGTTCTGACCTTCTGCTTAAAAAGCGGGTCCCCAGATTCTGCTTGGTTCTGCTCCGGTTCTGTTGGGTTCTGTGGGCCCTGTGTTGCTGCGGGTGGTTCTGGTGGTCGGTGGTGGGCGCTGGGTCTGTATGTGCCGCGCTGATGGTTCTGCTGGGCCGGTTGGGCTCTGTGTTTCCGCCCTGCATGCGTGGGTCCTACCCGGTTTTGCTTCTGGTTCCGGTCCGGTAGGATTCCTGCTTGGTTCCGCCGCGGTTCTGCTCGGTTCGGGTTAGGGTTAGGGTTAGGGTTAGGGTTAGGGTTAGGGTTAGGATGAAAACCAGAAAATCACTTGGTTCATTCTTTATAAGTCAAAAAGTGAATGAGCTAGGGGGCTGATACTTGGCACAGACACGCCCCCTGAGGGGACCCACAACCTATTAGAGTTTGGTGGGTGTGGCTTATTTCCTTAAGGTAGCTGCCATAGACTCCCATTCATTTGGAAAAACGGTTCATTGTTAATAACTCAAAGAATTTAAGGGTTCGTTGGCTGATACTTGGTCCCCAAGAGTCCCCCCCCCGCCCCCCACCTGCCCACCGAGTTTGGTGGTCCTAGCCCCTCCCCTTCCTATAGCTGCCATAGACTCCCATTCATTTTTGGTGATGTCATATCTCAGGCTAGGAGCGTCATAGCGAGGTAGGTGGAGTGGTACCTTTCGTGCCAGGGCGTCCCCCCGAGTCCGGGGGTATGCGGTTCTTGGGGTTCATTAGGGGTTTATTGAAGGTCAAAATTTTT